>NW_012028010.1:381965-439172 GCF_000956235.1 Wasmannia auropunctata
CCCGTGTTTGTTGCGCGCGTGTGAGCTTTTTCTTCTCGCTCGCGAGTACTATCGCCGAGCAATAAGATGACATGTCCACAGGTTTTCCCCTCCCCTCTCTCCCCCCGGCTTCCTCGCTTCTTCTTCGCCGTCGTAAGTAGTAGTAGGCAGCGCGTGTCGGCCGTGACGAGGGATTGAAATTCAATTTCACACGGATGTAGCTCTCGAGACGAAGCCATATACATACATATACAAGAGTCGCAAGGCAGGACGCGAATAAAAGCGGGGGCCGCGCGACGCGCGGCAGGTAGACTCGCATTTCCGCTTAATCTCAATCGCATCCTCGACGGTGCCTGGGTCCTCCCCCTTGCCCTTCCACCTCTTCCTCCGTCGGCACGGGTGCACCCTTTCTCGCGCGCGTTTTCCACCCTCCTCTAGCGTAGTGGTGACACTCTCCTCTCTCTCGCGGTAAATATCCGATAATCTATATCCCGCGGATACAACGAACGTTTATATCCGCGGGAAATCGCGAGTCGCGTAACCGAAAAACTAATCGAAAACTTGAGAACTAACCGGAAAGCTTATCGAAAGCGTTCAGCTTTCCTTCTCCCTCTTTCTCTCCATCCTTCCGCCCCCCCCCTCTCACTCTCTCTCTCTCTCTCTCTCTCTCTTCGCTTCCTTATCCTTTCCCTTCTCGCAAAGCTTGAATTTCGTAGTGGCGTTTGTGCAATACGCTTATCTCGAGTGTGCTATGTAGGTGAAATTTTGAGAATCTTGATAAAACGGGTACGCTTACAGGAAACTCATCGGCTCAACATTCTCACCTCACATTTGCGGCACCGAAATGTGGCTATTTAAAGTTACAGAGATCGCGTCCGATTTAATACTACAAGCCGCAGTAGAAGAAGCCCGCGCGGTAATGAATGGCGTTTCATCCTCGATTAAAGAAACACTTTTGAATATATTTTTTTCGTCGTTCAAGTGACATTGATTAAAACTCGCGCTGAATGAACGACAGTTCGGACTTAATTTTCGCAGCGCGAAAGTCGAATTTAAACAAGATTTTCCGGAATAAAGAATAAAACTAAAATATTTTATTAACACGTACACATACGTGTTATATTGAGTTGAACAAAAAATTCGTTTTCTTTTTCGCTGAGAAATGACATTACTATATTAATACAAAAAAAACTGAACGAACTTTCCATTCAATCCAATAAAATTGGTAATTTAATTAATTATTTTGAAAAGAACGTAGCCACGTGAGTAGTTTTAACATAAAAAAAAACGAGGTAGATGTGTTTTGTATTATATTTTTTCTTTTCCTTTCTTTTTCTTTCTTCCTTTTTTTTTGGCAAAAAATTCACTCCTCGCACTAATCGCATTTTTCTTGTTACGCGAAAAAATATGGAGACTCTTATAAAATCTATCAACATTTACTCGCGGCCGTTCGATGTTTTTCATTGATTAAATCGGCCGGCTGAAGCCCTCGCGATTAAAGTCGATGTCTCTCTTCGGAGTTAGGCGGGCCCTCGCTGGCTGCTGCGATATATATATACGCGCGACTGGAAATGAGGACGTTCCGTAATCTGACTCGCAACGTCAAACGGGCTCGTGTTGCGTCCTGCCGATCGGTGCGCAACGACCGACGCATCGTTTAACAATGTCGAACAAAAGACGCATCGCGCGACCCGCGCAAGAGATCGGTGCATCGGTGGTGCGAAATCCGCGCAAGCTCTCACAAAGGACGGGGTTGGATAACACGGGGGTGTGTCCCCATTCTCTCTCTCTCTCTCTCTTTCTCTCTCTCTTTCTCCCGCTGTTCGCTCGCTCGCTCGCTGGACTCGCGTCCAGCACAGGGATGGAGGCTTACGGCCGATTAGCTATATCTCACTTTTCGACAGTTGGCGATTGAAATGCCGGCAGACTCGGCGCGGAGATAGAGAATGTAGGGGGAGAAGAGAAGAGAGAGGGAGAGAGGAAGAGAGAGAGAGAGAGGGAGAGGCAGGAGATGCGAGCAAAGCGAAGATCAACTCTCGGGCTCTCGTGTGCACGCGCACGAGCGTAGCCTCTCTCGGAGATTCGCATTCGCATCGATCTCGTTAACTATACGGCAACAATATTTCGCCGCGATAGTATCGTCCGTATATATATGCGCGCGGCCCGGATCTGGCCGGCCGGTCGATCCTGAAGGGGGGTAGCCGGGGATTCTCTCGCAGGTGTTCTCTCGCGGGTACCTGGTATCTCCGGTAAGATGTTATACGACGCTCCGCGCGACTAACGGCCTCCGGTATCCTCACTTCTCGCGGAGCGACGACGTCAACGTACATAGTATATATATAGGACCGGCGGAGGACCGGCTTTTACAATATTTCAACATTATTCCGCGTCGTAACTTTTTAATTTCTAATATAAAACTTGACGGGGGGGCGATAAGGTCGACTTGGAATTTTTGCTAAAGCGAAATTGTCTTAAAAAGCGAGTTCGTTAAAAGTCCCGTCTACGGCTTTCAATACGATTACATGGACTTCCGTAAACGAGACATCTTACAAGTTATATAGGAAATGATATAGGCGAGGCCGGCCGTTCGCTCGGAACGCGCGAGCATCTCGAGAGCGAACGGCCTTGCGTTAATCATTTCGGTTTATATAGAGACGCAACGCGTGCGTATCACCGCGGGGAATCAGGAGTTCCGCATCTCACGCGAAATGAGATACGAGACGCGCGCGGGATTTACATCTGGCGGTCGATTTTACGACGCGCGAGATCGAGTGATATAACAGGAGCGGACGCGATAAGCGCACGCGAGGGGGAACGTAAAGGGAGGCACTTCCGAGGCGGTTAATTGGACGGAGGACGAAAGCCAGATCTCGGCCGGGAAAAAGGAGTCGTTCGGTAGAGCGCCTGAGCCCTGACGCCGCGCGGAAACGGAGGACAAAGCGAGACCGAGAGACCGAATTTACTTTAACAAGTGGCGTAAGAGAAATCTCACTGCAGTCCGCATCTCAGCCCTTACAGCCAAATGTCAATTTCAATCTCTCTCGCGAGGCCGTGGACACCCCGTAATTCAGTCAGAGATATCGAATCAAACGGTACGCGCGGTAAATAAAGAAAGGCTATAGGGAACTAAATTTCAATTGGCCGCAGATCTCTCGCCCGTTTTTCCATCCGTGTATAATTCTTATCAGTCACACGCGCGCGCTTTCACAGAATGAATGACAGATGGGAATGGCTGTGAGATTCAATCGATCGCGAAGACTTTTCGGCGGTTGAGAGATTGAAATACCGACGCGAAAAAGAGAACGGGGGGGGGGATAGGATAGGAGAGAGCCGAGTGACTGCGTTCTTTATACGCGCGCGTAGCCGTAAACCGAATTCTCTTTTCGCGAAGCGAAAGGCAGCGAGCGCGCCGCGCCGGTCTTCTCGCCCGGCAATTTTCACCGGTCTCATATCTAATCTCGCAACGACTCCTCGCTCCTTACGAATTAAGAAGTTCATTCGAAAAGTGACGTGTGTGTGTGTGTGTGGCGAGCGTGAGCTCGCGCAATTATATTTTCTACCTTTTGATTTCTATTCTCACAGCGCTCAGCGCCCATTCCTTCAGATTGTACAATATTTCTATGCAGAGCGCCCTAGTTTATTCCACGTGCTCTCTCATTTATGACCTCCCGGTCCAATCTGAAATTAACTTTTCCTTGGCGACACAATATGATTTTTAGCAAGTTTAACTTTCAACCTATTAAAATTATGATAAAAAGCTATAATGTAAAATTAAACCGTATTATTCATTTATATCATTAAGCGATGACATTATCTCTTTATTATTAATATAGATTATTATATATTTCTTATATGTATTTCGTGTGTGCGTGTAAAAATATACCTGTCTATTACTTTTATTACTTACAACTCGAGAAAATAATTTATATATCATTTATATCATCAAGCATTTATAACATTATCTATTTACATTAATATAGATTATTATATATTTATACTCGAAAAAAATAATTATGACAACCTGAGATATAATCTACGTGTTCTATAATATATGTTTCAGAAAAATATGACACACATTTTTTTTAAATCTGTATTATCCGCTTTTCCGAAGTGATTTTCGACGAGCTTCATAATGTACTTTTTGCGCGTAGCAGAATAAATTCTCTCGGAGGACACCGGGAGACACATCGCGCTTAGCACGTAACACCTCGCAAAACAATTGCAACTGTCTTTGACGAAAGTTTTTCAGTCGGCTCGAGATATCTTCGGATCGATCTCGACATAAAAATCTCACAGCCCCATTCCCCTTCCCCCCCCCCCCTCCTCCACCTTCGCTCGGTAAATCCCCGTCGGATGTTAATTTAACTCGTAGAAAATGTGCGCACCACGCGCAATTTGTATCACGCCGGTGCAACCGAGTCGACGGTAATCGAGCTCGAGAAATCGATTGATTGGAAAAGAATTAAGGGTGTTCTTTTTACCTCCACTTTGGCGTTCGCGCCAGAGACAGGCCCCCGGTAGCCTTCGCGCTGCACAATAAGAAAAAGCTCCGGGGAAAAGCTCCGTTTCCGTCTAGCAGATTCGCTCCGCTGGGCGCATCGAATGAACACATGTCATCTCAATAAGGAAGTTAAGGGAATCGCCACTGTTTACATCGGCCTTGTGCCTCGTGTATCTCGTGCCGTATCTATATATTTTCTACCGATTGCACGACGCGTTCGATAACGAAATAAGTGCCAAAACAGAGATCCGAATATATTTTAATGATCCGAGGCAAAGACCCGCTTCCTTTAAAAGCGCTTTGAAAACGTTTTAAAATCTCTCTCTCTCTCTCTCTCTCTCTCTCTCTCTCTCTCTCTCTCTCTCTCTCTCTCTCTCTCTCTCTATCTATCTATGTTTCCAGATAATTTTATTTAAAAAGTATATAATTTAAGCACACTTGCTGTTTTAAATTTAACGAATGAAAGAATTCTTTGAAATTCGAAAGTTTCCATTGACCTCATCTCATTGTCTGCAGGCGAAAACAATTTGCCATTGTTTACAGCATAACTAGAGCGTATACGTGATATTTTTGCGCAGACTGTCATAATTGATTCAATCGCTTGGTTGCTTGGCTGAAAACTTTTTACATTTTTATAGAATATCGGGATGTTTCACGAGAATTTTTAATTAATACCTCAACCGATTTCCGAAGAAACCTCATTATTATTCTGTAAAATCGAATTATTGAATATTATAACTCTTATACAATATTTCTCATGCATAAAATTACATTTCCTATTGATTTTACCCTTACCGAATTTAAAGGTAAATTTGTAAAATATTCCTCGCATGTTATATGTTAAATTGCACGCGTCGTATATGAAGTTATATTTTGAGAATCACTTGTACGAAGAAGAAGTTAATCTTAGTACGATAAATGATGAACGAAGAAAAATTATTTTTAAGAAGCTTCTTAAAAATAATTTTTCTTCGTTCATCATCGTTTTCTGATCTTTTCGCAAAAAATAAATATTTTAGCCGAAGAAAATTTAAAAATCCGAAAAAGTTTTCCGTTATATAAGAAAAAAAAACATTAGGCGAAATAGTCGAATGATCGCTATGATCGCTATTATTTGCTATTATTACTAGTCTGCCCTAATTAAGTGCCTGACATTCTCAAAAAATTATTAATCTTCAAATTAATGATTGATCGCATCATTTGCAAATATAGTTTTTATAGCGGGTATTATTTGTACGTATTTTTTACGGCCACTTCAAGTTAAATCTGACTTTACGACGCTGAATAGTCACGCAAACCGTGCATTAACGCCAACGGCGGACTTAACGTAGGTCTGAAATCTTTAAAGCATCGGCGTTAAGACCGTCAGATTACGGAGATAATCCCTCATTATGCTCGCCATATATTTCTGTTTACGTCTACCTCCTTGTCCGTTCTATCCGCGATGAACTAAAAAAATAAAGAATTGGTACGTTCGAACTTTCGATCGAAATTTAATTTTCCACATTGCTCGTCGAAACTGACGCGGCGCAATAGAAATCCTTTGGAAAGGGAACGCTTTCTTTGAAAGTGAGCTTAAAGCCTTGAGAGAATAAAGGATAAGTATGTACAAAGTTAAGATAGCTGTGCAAAACTATATATACTCCGGAAACCACGATGTTTAATCAGTTAACTGCAAATGATATCTCTCTTGTACTTAGTCCTGTACAAATTTTTTAGCTTCTCCGATAAAACTGCAGTAAACGTTATTAACATAAAAATGAGTTTTTAACTCAGAATATGCGATGTCGAAGCGGTAATAAACTCCGAGGACTTTTGCAGAACTCGCAGCGCTCGCGATATATTTTAGAAAAATTGATGGATATTTCGGAATGATTTTAAAGAAAGTAGAGAAAACGATATTTTATAAGCCATACGAGCCATTGAATATGGGTGCCGTGGGCAATATCAATTTTAATAATTATTTAAGCAACTGGGATCAATTATTCCTTATCGTAATTACTCGTAAAAGTTTTTGCGAACTAAGCTGCTGGGTTGCTATTAATTAACAAAACCTCGTCGTTCATCAAAATTCTAGTTTAATCTGTTTGTAAAGCATTTTAATTCGAATTTTTATTGTCGATATATTTAATGTTTGAATATCAAAAAATTGCAACACGCGGCGAGTTCTTTTGAAATTTTTTCACGAGGAGCAAAAAGTTGACTCCAGTTTCATCATAGAATTTAAAATTATAATGAAGGCCGGAGGTTCTCCGGGATACTCTATTTACTTCCGACTGATCTCGCCGTAAGAAAAATGCTGTGTCCCGACATTCCGCATTACAGACAATTTCTACGCGTAATATAAACGTTCTCGCGAAATTCGTTAAAAAAAAAAAGAAAAGGAAAAACGAAGTAATATCGAACGAGCACTTTTGCAACATTTATCCTCGCGATCATCGGGGAAACTGCAGGCGAAACTCGCGAAATTCGTATTCGCACCTACCGTGCACAAGTCAGACCTCGTCGTCGTCTATTCGGAAATGCATGTGTGTAGGGGAACAGTATTCGTCAACGTTCCGCCTAAGAAACGTTAAACCACGGAGGGAAGTTCGCACACGAATCGCGAACGGCTTAGAAACGTTTCTGGCGCACTGTACTTTTGATGTGAGCGATCGATGCGCGAACGGTTTGCGTACTTCGGTTTGGCATCAAAGCCCGCCCGACGTCGAGGGGAAACTAGTTGATCAAACAAACAAAATTCGAAGAAATAGTTAAAAATGTTCCGAACTGGTGAGTAACTTTCCGTCGCCGTTGCCAAAAGCCGTAACGTTATAGTTCATCTCCCGTATAAGCGGGTATTGATTTTCCGCGCGGCGAGCGGCTCCCGCTCGGCCACGCATTTCGACAATCTCGTCTCCCCCGCACGGGATAAGACGGTTTTTCCGAAAACCGCTGATCCGATATTTCGCCGACGATCATCCGCGCGCTGTACGAAATTCTCGTTCCTAAACGCGGAGAGTCAACCGACTTTCTCTCTCTCTCTCTCTCCTCTCTCGCAGTGACACGGCCATTGAAACATTGGAGACCTCGCTTTGTTGCTTTTGTACCGCCGTTTCTCCCCACCTTCTCTCTTTTTTTTTCTTCCCCCCCCCCTCTCTCTTTTTATTTTATTCTCACCGGAATATTCGTTACGGCACAATATGTGTTTTTGTTGGAATTTTAAATACGAGAAAACTCATGCGCGCGAACGCAAAATATTTTCCTTGTCTCGCGTGGCCGCAGTGTAAAAAATTGAAGGGGAGCTAATTGTTCCCGCGCTGAGGCAGATTAACAATGAACGAACGCGAGCGCGAATATTGCCGGGGACGTTATCCGTTTTTGGCAGCGCGCGCTGCGCCACGCCAGGCCGCGTCGCGCCGCGCCGCGCGCCGCGTCGCTCGCGCGCGGACATTGTCCGCGATAGCATTCAGCATAGCGATAAGTCCGCGAGCGAAATCCGTGAATGTCGAAGTTGCATAATTATGTAAATTATTGGGCAACGAGTGCGCATTCAATTACAGTCGGCACCATTAAGTATTTAATATCACTCGCGAACGCGCGCGTAACATTGCGTCATACCACACTGAATGATTAAAAGAACATTCCGATATAATAATTGCGAAAACCCAACGTGCACACAATATAAAACGTGATTATAGCGTAATTGTGAACGTATCAAATTAACGTGTTTTTTAAAAATAATGAAATGGCAAGGATGCACGTAACGTGATTAAGATATCACGGGGAGATATCACACCTGCGCAACAAATCAACGAAGTTAGTTTTAGCATGCGCGTTAATTATTCGCGCGCGCGCGTTTAATTTGTTTTCACGTCGTTAAAAAAAAAAACGTGCCGTTCTAAATTATGATTATAATATACTGCGGACGCGCTCGCGGTATTTTCCTATTTCGGTAATTTTCGTTACGTCGAGCAATTTCTCCGCTTTAATAATTCGTTACGATGTGACGTATACACGATATACCGATAACGTGCTAACAATGCTCTGCCGGCTGCCGCGAAATCGTCACAACAGACGCTCGAGAATATACATCTGTAAACCCCCGTTGGAAGGGCGCGGGCGCGCGAGAGAAAAGCGGGGAATCCATTTTTACGCTGTCCCAGTGTAACTCCCCATTTATCTTCCACCTGCGCCCATCACGTACTTGTCCGGCGAGTTCGAGAGTTCGTAGCGGAGACGGATGTCTCTCGCGAAAATCAGACCCGAAAGATCGATCGAACGGGGGCGAAAGAGCCGGCCGCCGTTTCTGTCTTTACGTCTCTTTCTCTTAACCTCTCGCCGTCTCCCTTTCCGGATTCTTCGCGTCACTGATCTGCTTATTAGCGGCGTCGCGGTCGACTAATCTATCTTAACGCGAGCCATCAGCGACTGATTTTCCGGACGCTTTATTTGTCTGACGCCTTCCCGTACGACGATTGTTCTGCAGCCACGATGAAAGCCGGTGCAACTGCAAGACTTTTGCGGCACGGGAGCGTTTTTGAATTGTCGATACGCGCGTTGAATATAATTATACGTTCTAAATAAAGATTCTCCGTTTTCTCAAGAAATTATTAATAATGCAGAGTTTCTCTCAAAGATATAATAAGATATTGTACATAGAATATTTAAATTGAATAATATTTTTCCCAAACGAAAATAAATTTTTCGTAAACTTCTTTTCTTCTCTGGAACATCTTTTCTTTTCTGGAACATCAAATGGATGTCATGTGGAAAATGTACACATTTAAAAAATGCAGAAATGCAGATAAAATTATTAATTACACGACTAATTTTAAGCAGATCTTAAAAGTTCTTCGTTTCTTTTTGAGAGTTCCTTTTTAAGGAAATCGTTACACGAAAAGTAATTGAGTACCAGATATTACGTTACGCGGTTTCCTTCGCCGATAAACACATTTTTTTTCAGAAAACATTACACTCTCGTGCTCTCGTGAAGGCACTAACACGACAGACAAACGACGTCGCGACGTCTGGAATGTCGGAATGGACTCATCGGACGACCGCACGGAAGACGGATGCTCCTCGCGGAAATCAGACTCGATGGATCGATCGAATGAAGAAAAAACCTGCCCCCATTTCTTACTGTCCCAGGCTATCTCATCTCTCTCCCTTCCCATCCTTTCTCTCTCTCTCTCTCTCTCTCTCTCTCTCTTTCTCTCGCTCTCGCTCTCGCCCCTTGATCTTTACGATCCTCATACGAAAGACCGCGCGCACCTTTCTTGCCGTATACGGTACGTTCGAGCAAACTCGTCCATTGAGAACGTCACACAGAGGGACACCCTCTCAAAAGCGACAAACGCCCCTCGCGAAAATCAAACGCGAAACATCGATCAAATGCGGGCAAACTTTCTCATCACTTTCTAACGTCAAAAGTTTTCTGGCGAGGGGGGGGGGGACGTTTCACGATGTATCACTTACTTTGATTAACAAATCCGCGTGACATAGATATCTTTATCCTGCAGCATTTTCGTGATCCAGCGGGACGTATCCTCATGGATATTTGAAGCAGAGGTGAAGTTTCATTCGAAACGTATTACTTACTCGAGTATCATTTAAAAGACAGAAAAATTAGATTTATTCTGGTATTCAGACACTTGGTTGATACGAACTGTCATGTGTTTTGTCTTTCGTTATCGTTCGCGCAACGGAGAGCGGTGTTTCGAATGTGCTCTCCTAAAATTTATAACCCTTCACGCGAGATGTCTCCCCCCCCCCCCTCCGAAAGAGCAGTTTGCAGAGTTTTGAGTGTCGCGAACACATTTCACGCCGTATCTTTCATCGTTATCGGAATTTTTTCCGCCCGCGCGTTCAATTATTTCCCCCGCGGAAAGTTTACGTTAATCGTGCCGGCCAAATAGTCCTTAAACGGTCGATAACTCCACCCGCGGCTGATCCCACTTCCTCAAAATCGCGAAACTTTTTGTTCTAATCAGCGGCGCGTAGTTAATGGCGCGCTTTTCCCCAATAAAAACCCTGGAGTGTGTTTTGTTTCTCCGTACTTGTTTCTTATTTCCTGCGCGACTGCGGTGCGTCGTTCCCCCCCCCCCCCGTCGATGCCAAGATACACCAAGATACCACACCGTGGCGAAACATTCAGTATCGTGGACGGGGGAGGGAGGGAGGGGGAGGGGGAAGGGGCTCTCCTTATCTGTCCGAGGAATTTCAATTTAGAACCACCGCTAACAAGGACTCAAGGTCCAATCCACGAAACCTATACCCCCATACAATCGCTTGCATTTCGCCGTATCAAGGAAGCTTTTGTTGCCGCGGCTCTGCGCACTTTGGAATTCGCATCCGGCTGACGTACGAGAGAGAAAGAGGGAGATTCCGATATGACGTTTATTTTTCAACCGCGTCCGCATACTTATCTGCAGGACCGGTTGCTATTTCAACCTTTACGCTCGCTGTTATGCAATACTATCGTGAATCGTCGATGCTGATATAATTGTTACAATAACATGTATATAATTATCGCAATTACTGTATAATTACGGTTGAATTACACGCGCGACGTCCGGCATTACATTCATATTAATGGAATATTTATCTATTTCAGCCTTTTATTTTTTTTCTTTTTTGCATTTATACATTGTTAATGCTCCGGCTTCTTCATATTTAAACTACAACTTATATAAACTTATATATATACTTTGATAAAAGAGAAATATTAACATGTAACTCTGATTACATGGACACATGGATAAGATATTTTTTATAACCTGACGGCCTAATTCCGGAAATGGCAAAAATAGCTTGTACTATACGTTCTATGAAAAACTAAAGCGCCTACAATTTTTTTTCGGGCTTCCTGGGATTAAAGTCAGCTCACACAATCGCCGGTAGTTTCGGAGCCGAATGTCCATCCCGAAAAATCAAACCTGAGGGATCGATCGAACGGAAAAAAGTGCCTGCTCGCCTTCCCATCCCTGCATTCCTTCGCCCTTCGAACGGTCCTCTGTGTCATGTACGGTGACATTTAATATGAAATACTTATAAGGTAAGATCAAATTCTCTCGCGATGCAAGAAAGAGGATTCATTTACATGCGCGTTGGGAACCTTTTTGCCGATAGCTAAATGATCGTTAACATTAATCGAATTCTCGATTTTATGCGCCTGACGATGAAGATCGTGTATACTATATATGTTATCTCGATCTATCAGTATCAAACTACATTTAATGCTAAACGTGGGATATCGATACTGATTGTGGATTCGCGTTTCTCTTTCTCTCTCTCTCTCTCTCTCACACTCTCATTTTACAAGAGTTTCCGCGCATATCACATGACATTCTATATGTGTAATACACGCGGGCATACATGTTCATTCCCCCTGCACGGTCCACTGCAGCGCTGTAAACGGCGAACTGAGTTCTCGCACTTTTCTCTCGTTCTCGAGAGAAAAGACGAGTCGGTTGGCTCCTCGTCGCATCGTAAGATATTCGTTCAAGTGGGCACGTCGCGTGTGTGTGCAAGGCGCGCTGCTGCTGCAGGTACTACACGGTATGGTGCAGCGGCTCGATGCTGATCGCGCGGAGCTTGACCCGCCGCCGGAACGAGGAGAGGAGAGGAGAAACCGAAGAGAGAGAGAGAGAGAGAGAGAGAGAGAGAGAGAGAGAGAGAAACCGAAGGGTGGAGGAACCTGTGTCCTCTCCTGTGGAAGGATCAGGGGGCGGCGGACGAGATCGGCGTTTGCCAGCGTTAGTGCCGTAAGGCGGCACTCAAGAGCCTCGTACCACTCTCTAAATGACTGGCGACTGTCAGGCCCACGAGGCACGAATTTAATACGCGAGAGATTTTGGCTCGTGACGCGCTCTCGCCGCGCTTTTCCCGCGCAATACACGTCCGTATGAAACACACCCTAGCCGCCCATCCCGCGCCACGTATATATGCACGTCATATACGCGAGCGGGTATACACGGTTAGAGACAGATACTTGTAGACATAGGCGCGTTTTACGTGCGTAGCATAGAAAAATTCACAAGCTTGCTGCTCGCGTGTACATATACGTGCGTGTGTACGAATATACGCCAGGCGTGTGCGTCTGCATATGCAGGCGACACATACGCGCGTAATCACGATGCGCCTTCGAGCGTGTTCCGCGAGCGTTTTTAGCGGAGCGTGAGCTTTGAAAATGGTACCGCGCCAGTATCCCAGAGTGGCTGCGTCGTTTGTCACGGGAAATTTAGTGTCATTATGTCCTCCTACCTTCGCGAATGGCGACGACGACGATGATGAGGACGGCGAGAACGGCGGTGGCGGCGACGGCGGCGGCGGCGGCATCGGGGAACGATTTTCGCGTTTATTGTTGCGGCCGGATGTTGGAGCGGATTGCGTGTGTGTGCGTAAAGTGCACTGTTGCGTATCCGCGTACGGGGATGATGAATTTAATGGTACATCGTTACTTTTCAGCCGCATTCGTATTGGCAATTAAAAACTAAACGTTTCCGGTTGTATACATACACATCACATATAGGATCTATAGATCTGTTTTCGTGCCTTTCTCTCTCTCTCTCTCTCTCTCTCTCTCTCTCTCTCTCTCTCTCTCTCTCTCTCTCTCTCTCTCCCTCTCCCCCTCTGCAGCGGATAAATGAAAATTTGTAAACAATTCCATTCGACACACATTTGACTTAAACGATACACGGAGTACAGCATAAATATGACGTTCGCGAAATAATTCGCGTTAATTAAACGTGTTAGGGTGTTACTAAATTTGCGCTCGGTAATTCACCGCAATTCCGCAGCGGGAGAGAGCACTATACGCTCTGAACGAACGAAAGTGGTCTCGAAAATCAGCGTTATAAATACTTTTCATACGTGACCTAATAATCGCCATCAATCCTATAATTTGATGAAAAAAAGAGTCCAGAATAAACATTTATCGAGCATCCTTGATGAACAGCACGGCGATAAATGACACGACGAATGCGACGCGTGCTGTCCCAGAGATATCTCTCGCGCACGAAGCAAATTCGAATCATCGATACTCGGCGCGATTTTGATTTTTCTTTTTTTTAGATTTTTAGAGAGCCGCTTCGTCTTTTCTGCCGGCGCCGCGTTGTCGGCGCAAATCGATCCGCGCGAGAGACGCGATTATTTATTCAAACGGAATATTTAGCGCGCTCGGTTACGGCCGAAAATGGATCGGATCGCTGCAGAAAACAATCGTTGTAACTCGATAGTCCCATCATCGGCTTATCAAGTCCGTCAGTTAAAAATCAGTTAAAAGTGCTCCGTTCTTTTCCTTTCTAGACCAGACAGAGCTGCGTGCCGCTCGCCGTCAAAGAGCGTAAACTCTTTTTGACACTACCGCAAAGGGAATCGAGGCGTTGCAAAATGAAATAATAATCGGATCTCTATATCTCCATCCCGACGGGGGGGGAGGGAGGGTATCGTTTACCCTTAAAGTCCGCTTCTTTGTTAATTCCGCGAATTGTTCGCTACATGCGGGCCCGAATGTATAAGGAACGCTTCCACGCCGCGCAACTAATTATTCAATATCCGGGAATAAGCCCACCTTTGTGACTTGTTACCTGATTAATTCAAGTGGCGAATTCCTGGTATGAATCGATAACCCCTGCTCGGATATTTAAATGATCTTTCACCGGGGGCTGTCGTTTCGCATGGATAATTATTATTGGCTCTTCTCTTGAATAAATCGAAGCGGGTTAACAGCCACGTGGAGAGGAAAGTATATTACGTACGAGTGTGAGCGCGTAAGCATTTGCATACGTGCAGTTACAGCCGAAAGCGTCGGTGGAAGCGCGCGTTCGATTTGCGCTTAAGTTCGAGTCTCCCTTTTTTTCCTCTCTCTCAATCGTATAATCGAGCGACCACTCCTTTGCACGCGCGATCGCGCGTCTCTCGTGAAATAAAAACCCTCAGAAAACACGGAGACGGTCCATTTATACGTATTTGATTGCCAGGCCGTTTTTAAGAGGACCATTTACACAGAAGCGCGAAACAAGCGCGGTACGACAACTAGCAGGAGGAGGCAAGAAACTGGGTCAAGTAATGTCTCCGACGTTCTTTCCTGCCCTCTTCCTCTTCCCCTCGCCCCAAGTTTTTTTCCTAAAACGTTCTTGACTGTTCGCGCGCGCACTATGTTCTCTTAGCGTATAATAACCAGTGCCCTCGCTCGCTCGGTTGCTTGCTCGCTTGCGCGCGCATCCCCGAACACGAAAGTTTCGCTAATGCAGTCGGAATTTCCAATTCGCGGCAAACTTTTTGCCGCGTCGCTCGTTAAAAAATTCCACGCCACAAACGTGCAAGCTGAATTTTTCATAAAAATATCTTCGCGAGCCTCTCCGCCGCGCGCGCAAGAGGGTCTCTTCGCGGAGTTCATCGGCGTCGTCGGCGGCCTCGCCTGGGCTCTCTCGGCCTGGGGTTTTGCCCCCCGTGCATCTCTCCCCCCCCTCCCCTTTCCATCCCCCCTGACGCCGAAAAATTTCATATAGAAACTTATGGTATCGTGCGAAATCCGCATGGATCCAAATATATTCCGATGGGATTTCTATCCGACCTTATCCGCTCTTATCCAGTTACCCTGCCTCTCGATACTATCCGATTTAATATGATACCTTCCGCGGAAGTGCGGCACACTTCTTTCGACTGCGAAGCCGACCCTGGGTACCGATTCTGTAACTCTTAACGACAATTCGGTATTGTTATATTGTCGTTGCGCAGTTGTTTTTTTTTTATCAATTTATAAAGTATCTACGCAACGACGGTAAAACGATACTGTCGTTAAGAGTTACAGAATCTAAACGCTGGGTACCGATTCTGTAGCTCTTAACGACAGTGTCGTTATACTGTCGTTGCGCAGATATTTTGAATGGTAAAAAAGCTGCGCAACGACAATATAACGATAACGAATTGTCGTTGAGAGTTACAGAATCGGGGTACTGGCAGTGTAGTCTTTTCTTCAGAAATTACAGGGTATCGCCATTCATTTAGACAAGGTAAAAAATTACAAGGGTACTTAACGCGTAATCTCCCGCGCGCCTTATTTCGACCCTTATAATTTGTCAATACGATCGATCTCTGGACAACACGCTTTTCCTGAGCGTTAACCTACACCCGATTCCTTTCAGGGAATCACGTCATTTATCATCGTATCCGAGATTAAGAGACGTCCCGGAAGGGTACGCAAGAGGTCCTAGAGGTTCCGAGAGTAAGCGCGCGTCCCGATCTTCGGCCGGCGCCCCTTGATTCGTCAATATCCTTGACCGCCAGCTCTCTCGCGGCTACCGGAGAACTCTCCGGTGCGCGCGAGAGAGGGGCTCGGGTGGAGGAACGTTCCCGCGGCGCGGTCCGACGCGAATGCGACCGTAATTAAGCGCGGCATTTCCGCGTCTCTCCGATCCATCGCCGTCGCGCTCGCTCGCGGCGCAGGCATCGTTCCACCCATCAGCAACGGTCCGCGCGTTCATTACCGAATCAATTCGTCGGTCCACGCGTTCGCCCAAGAGCCGCGTACAGCCGAGGCGCCAACGCGTTCGCGTACGGCACTGACGGCCGAAAGGGGATGTTCGCACGGATGGCGGTGGGGCGCGAGCAGCTGGGGCGGCCTGGAGCCCAGAGAGTCGCGAGCCCGCGATATCTACCCCGCGCCGGGTCTGGGTTTGGCCGGGTCGTGGCGGTGGCGGCGGTGGCGGCGGCGGCGGCGGCGGCGGCAGCGGCAAAGGCGGTAGAGATGAGCGAAAGCGAGCCGGATGGCGCAGCGACGGCCGGCTAGCAGCCGAGTGTGAGCGAGCGAGCGAGCGAACGCGAGACCACCGGGCTTGGCGAGCCACCCCCGTTTTGCCATCAGTTCTGCCGCCCCTACTCCCAAGCGCCCACGCCGTTCTCTGCCTCCCTCCCCGCACCATCCCTCGTTCGCCCCGCCACCACCTTCTCCGCCTTCTCCTCCTTCCTCCACCGCCACTCTCGCCGCCGCCGCCGCCGCTGCCGCCGCATCCGACTCCTATCCTACCCTCTCCTACTCCTTCTCCGATGCGTTTTGGCCGCCCCGTTCGGTCCGCTACTACTGCGTTCGTTCGTTCGTTCGTACGTTCGTGTATCCCCGGCCGAGACAGCTCGTGCAGAGTGCTCGCCAACATCCGCGAGACCCGTGTCGCGCACGATTCCATACGGAGAATATATACGAGGGCTCGCGCCCTCGCGTTGTTTCGCGAACGTCTAGTCGTCTTTTTCCCCCGAAAATCGCGCCCGAGCAGCTCTCGATAGCGCGCGAAACAGGCATCCGCGAGCCTCGCAATCTACCTCCTCGCCCTTCCTCGCTCTTCGCCCTTTTCCGGTTTGGTAGCTAGCCGGCCGGCCGAGAATAAAAGGGGGTACCCGGGTTGTCCGGGGTTGACAGCGGCGAGCAGGAAGGGCTCGTCCGCGTCGCGGTACCCTGGGGCTATCGAACTCGTTCGCTCGCGCCGAGTTCTCCGGTCGCGCGCGACAGGCACGCGTGTCATTCCACGCGTTTACCGGTGAGAGAACCCGTGTTGTGACGGCCGCGCCGCTGGACCAGCGGCCCCGCGAGGAGATCGACGATGTCCACACGGCCGATGTGGCCGACCACGACGACGACAACGACGGTAACGATAACGACGACGACGACGACGACGATGTACGCTCGGCACGGCGTGAGGAGCGACGACGGCGACGGGAAATTGTGTGCGCAGTGAACTCCGCGGACTCCTCCGTGTAACTCCTCGAGCTATTCGCTACGGCGGCGGCGACGACGACGACGAAACTGCGTGCGTGTGAATGCGTGCGTGCGTGGTGCGTGTGCGCTCGTCGCAACCGGGAGACACGCGTGGTTCCGCGTCGCGCGTACTCGCCTCGACTCGCCCGGCTGATCGTCGCCGCGTTGCTCGCGCGAGACCAACCCCCTTGGTACACCTAAGTGAGGCGTTCAACGTGGCCGATCCTTGGACATGTAAGTAACACGACGCCGGTCATCGGCCGATCAAAGGCGCATCACCGATCGCCAACGCGAGAATCATCCCCCTATTCGTTCCACACACACACCCCCCCTTCCCTCCCCCACGAACGCGCAGCTGGCCGCGCGCGCGAGCATGCTCGCCGACGTGCTCGCCTTTGTTTGCCCTTTCGCGCGCCCCTTCAGGACGCCCCAATGCAGAACGGCCGGATTATAAACCGGAATCGTAAATGCGCGATCGAGTTCAGATCTCCGTAAGGGATTCCGGAATCTCCTACGAATAGAACTCCATCAGAAACCGCGACACGCGCTTTGATGTAATTACCGTGGGTTATGAATGAAGATTCAATGAGATCCGTTTCCGAATATGCGTCGAGGTCGCAAAGTTATCTTTGGATTACTATAATTATATTGTAAAACGAGTTGTGATGACAAGACGTGAACCTCGATTCGACCCGCGCGAATGTACAAATAAAATCTTCATATTTGTCCATCACGTGTTAAATACATATTCATGTGTTTAAACGCGACTCTCGAAATTCGATTCTATACACAGAAGCCTATTATGAAGTTTAGGCTTCCATCTAGGTATATACAACATGCTACATATCATCGGGATTGCGAAAGCAATTCGATTCGAGATGCCCTCCGAACTTCTCCGTTTACACACTGTAACTCGCGCTGCAACTCTGATGATGCACATCATCCACCCCCGTGCCACCGTCCGGCGCGATCTTCGCGCGTCCGCGCCAGCGGTGCCCGCGATTTTCGCAAGCCGAACCGGGGAAAATTGCAGTCGTCAACGTGACGCTCTTATCGTGCCTTAAACGTGCTCCGTGTCGTGTCGCACACGAAAGTCCCGTGCGTGCGAACTGGGTGAGGAGGGATCGATTTGTTTGGCAGACGCGACGCGTGATACTGACAGAACTCGAGCACGCGAGTAAACACTCGAACGCGGAGGCCGCGTATACGTCGACGAGGGGGACGAGGGAACCGAAAGGGCTTGGGCACGACTGAAGGGAGGTTCGAACGGGGGAGGGTATAGGGTGTGCGACGAGAGATAGGGCAAGCGCGATAGGGCGGCGCGGTCTGCTCCGTCTGCTCCGGGGAAAAGAATTCGATGTAATCGCCCTAGCTGGAGCTTTCCGCGAGCTAGCTCCGCGCGAGAGCTCGGCGCGGCGGCCCCGAGGCGCGGGGGTGGCCGACGGAGGAAACCGACTCGGGTTACGAGACGGTTTCCTTCGCCGGATCCACTCTCGCCGCAGGGGAAACGTGCGCCCCGTCGCGAAAGATTGAAGGAATCCGGGGAGATTTGTCAGGCATCGCCCACACACGCGAGAGAGGTTTCGGTTTCGATGTTACGCGTTATATAGAAGCCCGTTGCTCGAAAGCGAGTCTCCTTCGATTACTCTCGGTAACGTGTTTTACGGTTTTATGACATGTACCATACGGTATTAAATCGGTGCGATTTAACGAGATAGACGCGGATGAGAAAGGATAACGCGAATATCTGACCGAGAGGTCCGTAAATATTTCTTAACGTGGCGCGAACAGAAGCTCGGTTATCTACTTCAAGCCCTCAATTGTGTATCTTGGAGTAAGGTGAAAGTTCACAAAAATGGGCAAATTCACTAGAATACTTTTAATTTTATTGACCAATATCTAGTGAATTTGCTCATTTTTGTAATTTTCACCTCGTTTAAAAATATATACAATCGACCCCCAGGTTTTCAAGTCCTAGTAATACTGCAGAAAATTAAATGCACGAATTTTATTATCATTTTGTAAATTGCTCGCATTTTATTGAGCACTCGTCGCTAAGCATTAAAAAAAAAAAATTATGCACTTATCAAACATAACGGACGCGTTTTACATAAGTGTCTGCAGGGGTGTGAGAGGGTCAAGAGACGCTTTTGCGTCGTTGAAAATTTCTACGAAACGTATACCGGTCGCATTACAGTCGCCTATATTTCCGAAAGCTGTGCTCAAATTCGTTTTGTTTTATGTAAGAGCCGTTAGAGCCCGGAGTTAGTGTCGACGTACAGAATAAAACACTGTTAATGGCAGGAGCCCGACTTTCTGTAAAACAGTAAATGCCTCGGAGGTGCTAAAGTGCGTTTTTTTTTATCAGGGAACACAATCCGTACGTCATTTTTGTGGAGGAGAAAATACTTGGTCTTATTGCTAGTGCCTTGCGCGTGCCTCGTACGTGCGACGACTCTTTTAAAAACGATATATATTGCATCGTATATATATAGCAAATCAAAATACATTATTTCACTTTTATAACAAATTAATTTCGTAATGGAAAATTTGTTTAAAGTATCGAATTATCCATTATGCTGATTAATAACAATTAATACAAACATTTTTATGCTCGCGAATCAGCTATATAAATGTGCGCAAAATAATCATTTTCGAAAAAATGTTTATATAATGTCTTTTTTTTTTTTAATAATAAAACGAGATGTTTTGTGGAACTGAAAACTGAGAGAAATAATATCGTGTGTAAATGTTTTTCAAAAATCTAAAGTAAAAAATCAAGTAGGAAACGAACGACTCGGTATCGTATAACTTCTGTTTTTCTTGAGTGGACAAAAACATTCCTGTACCGTAAAGTATCGCGACGAGCGGTACGATACATCTTTATCGTTTTATATATCTCTCTTGTAGTCATGATCAGGACCGGATGGCGTTGGCAGGAAACCAACATTGATCGGTATAAATTCGGATAGAATTTGTTCTCGGGTGTATCCCTTTTAACGTGGCCCGTCAATTCTCTGTCAGTTTCCGTTTCTGCTAAGCCGTAGGGGAGACGTACGAATTTACTTGGTTTTACGCACGCTTTCTTATCTGTTAGCCGCATCACGAATGATATTATTATTTCTCCACCGTTTTCGATTCCACAAGACATTTCGTTTTGCTAAAAAAAAAAAAAAAAGACGAAAATTTTTCGACCACGTCGAAAATAGTCATTATTTCGCACGCGTTTACGTCGCTGATTCGCAGTTAAAATATTTGCATTAACTGCCATTAATCAATTCTTTTAATTAAACGTGGATATTTTTCGTTGGACAAAGACAAGATATTCATAACACGACGTCGAATCGCAATTATATCCTGAGATAAGTGCTTCTCGAGAAAGTGATTAATACCGTTTATTCTACATACCATACGTTCTACATCGCATACGTGATGTTATTACTTAAGTTACATACTCATAATAGCTCCGTTTTAACTGCGGGCAAAACGCGCCGCTTAACATCCATTATACGCGCGTGTTTATTTTTCCTAAATACATAATCCAATTAGATCCACCCACGCATGATATTACGTCCGTAATTCATTATCGTGAAATTAATACTGTATCGTATATTCTATTATTGGCATCATCTATTACATCTATTAATTCGTGTCTATTACCGTGAACGGACAGACGTAAAATGGGATAGACATCGAATATCTATCGCTATTATAATCACTAATCGCGGCGCAGTCAATCAAGGTCTTTCTCGATTCCCGTTGCAAAGGCCAGAACAAGCCGACGCTTTCTCCGACACCTAAAAGGGGGAGGGGGGCAGAGGGGGGGGAGGGGAGGAGGGTGAATAAAAATAATCGCGTTATCTCTATGCACGTCCAGGATTAGTTTGAAACGTAATTCACTCGGGACCGTCTTCGCGAACTTTGCTCTCAATCGCGATAATAAACGCAACGTGCGCGCGGCTGCTCGGGGAAACGCCGCCCCAACGTGCGCGTTTAACTCCGCGTTTAGATAGAGAACACACAGTTTCCATTCATCAAACAGCGAAATCCGACAAATATGTGCGGTCGTTAGTAAGCACTCCTGGAAAGTGCCGTCTAATACGCTTTTCAGTCGGGTCCGGCAAATGAGAGAGATCGGCGCGCGCGTTTCCGATCGATCGAATTTCACCTCTCAACAACCGGACGATCGGCGCGCAACCGCGCGCGTCGAGATCTCCTCTCGTCGCCGCTCCTAAAAGGGCTAACTTTAAAATCTTCTAAGCGGCTTTAAAATATCTTCGCTGAGAGACCTCCCGTCGCCTCTCGTCGGAGGTTCCTCCAATTTCGGCATCGCTCCACTTGGCACTATAAATCCTCTAAAATCTATAAAAAAAAAAAAACGCAAAAAACAAAAAATAAGGAAGAAGGGTTTTTTTTCACGTTCGCTTTTCGACGATGCGATAAAAAGTTCCCCACGTGCAACACACGCCCTGTTTTTTCGATCTCAAACAGAATTTACAAGCGTCTCTGTAATTCTGTTATAATTTTTCTACAGCCTCGTCTGGCGGCATGGTTTTATGTGCGCAACGTAACGTCGACAATTCGTTTCGATTGTGTTTTCGTTTTTCGTGGGGATCAACATCTCGCATATCAGAAAGAATTTATCTCGTATCATGCGCCGCGCATAAGAACGAGAGGTATTCGCGAGATGCGTGTCTTTCGGGAACAGGATGTACAAGGAAACGAGCGATTCTGGTAACAGTGACGCGAGATCGATCGTCTGCTTCCGAAATGCTCCGGGCTGCGGCCGTTCAGATCTAACGCTGCAGCAGTGTGTTTCGTTCCCTATATATATATGCGCGAGATTGAAATACTCTTTCAATATAATTTACAATGCATTAAGAGGTGATTATCATTTATATATATATAAAACGTAGAATTATAGCAGTTAATTAAATGATGACATACAATAACAATTACTTAGCCCCTTTAATTGACCAATTTTAAACGCGTGCATAATGTTGAGCAATTTTTGATAATAATTATTACCTTCATACAATTTCGACAAATTACGCGTTTGGAAATTTCTATAATATACGAATTAGAAATTACTTCATGAATTGTAATTATCTCTATAAGCGAAATACAAAAAATTCCAATTTTTAATGTTAATTTTGAAATTAATTTTCAAATTGTCACATTTGTATTGCCGAAAAAAATGTGTTTAGCGAATCCTGTAAGCCAGTGACAAAACGTATAATATAATTTTTGTATAAATTTTTTGTATAAAGTTTACTATCGCAATCTTAAAAATTATTAAATATCGTTCGGCAAATCTAAAATGAGCGTTTGTCGATACATACGTGACACGGCACGTGAGACGTGCCAATAAAAATCCATTTCTTTTCAGAAATACACTGGCCTGCTATATCAAAATCTGTTTTCACCGACGTATATATTACGAAAGTTTGGAAACTAGCGCAGTCTCATTTATGAAGTGCAGTTCGCGCGTACAACAATTTAGGAGTACGGATTCATAAGCGTTCAGAACGTAAACGCGTTAGATTAAATTTCCCCGTTTGTTTTAGGGATAAATTTGGAAGATCCATTTACGGCTTAATTTGACGTATTACGGACATTGTTGTCGCAGTATTACGTTATAACTTATAATAAATCCAGGCCTCGCTAAAACTAACGACTTCTCGGGTGTGAATTCACCCTAATGGGGAAGCGGCTCTCGTTGCTCTCGATATGCGCACAATCGAATAATCTGACGAGCAACGGAAGCAACGTTACCGGCGCTGCTACAAGTTCCTGATCTTATGCTAGTCTGATAGTTAACTTCGACCTGGAAGTAACTAGTTAGTGTACAGAGCGGGTGGTTTAACGTACGTCGATCTTACGCGTAGCGCCATCAGGCAATAGTTAGCTTACACGTCGGCTGTGTCTTATTAATGAAGTTGCATTAATGTGCTCGAAACATAGTTTCATTGGAAAAACTTTCAAATTTGCATAATTAAATTTCTTAACACACACACATACACACAGCACATAATAAAAAATATTTTGCATTTGTGTCAGAAATAGTTAGTCAAGTTTTTGTTAAAATTTTGTGTTGACAACGTATCTTTAATATATTTCTCGAGTGTTAATTTAACATAATATGATTACGTTATTTAAATATTTTGTGTTAAATTGATATCTAACATATTTCTTAGTCAAAATAACACAATTTATGAATAAGTGAACAAATAACATAACAATAATGTGTATTAAAACGTAAATTCTAACATAAATGAATAAAATACGTGTTAATTTAACATATCATAAATGTTTACTGAAAAATACGCTTCCACAGTTTGCTTACAAATTGTGTCAGCATTACATTTTTCGTGTTCATTTTTTTATATTTGTGTTACCTTCTAACATATTCATCTTATGTTAAATTAACACAAATTTAAAGTGGACCGTTGGGACATATGAAATGTGTCAAATTTAACACAAATTTTCTAATTATGTATACATATGGACATGTATATACATGTATGAATAATGCCAATCCAACTTAATTTCAGTTGTTAACAAGCAATCAAAACGCGTGTAAAAAGGTACAGTAATGTAAACGAGTAGATAATAATAAAGATAATGTTAAATATTAAAGCATATCTAATTTTTAAAAGACGTTATCGTATAGTACATAACGAAAAATATATATAAAATATATAAAAGTTTGAAGTGAAAAACTGAAATGTACACACTTCTAATATATTCAAAAAAAAGTAATTATTTAAGAAGCGTTCAAACTGAAAAATCAGATGTAAGTTATAGATATAAAGATATAACATTTTCTTATTATTTATCACTAATATATAATATTGTAGATATTTCTAGAAATTGTTTCCCTTTCCTACGCGCGGATACTATTGATTACTTTATAGGCTTATCAGATTATGATTTTTGCGCAGAACAGGTTGATCATTGATATCTCAATGTACAGCATATATAGTATTTAGAAAGCGGAACTTAGATCGATTTGTCCCATTTCGAGTGCTGTCCAATCAAGAAGCAGACTCCATGGCTGAATAGTAGTCGCGCAACTTGCAGAATCGTATGCCCACTCTATATCTATTAACTCACAGTGGAGTGTACGCGGCGCAAGTCTAGTAATGCAGATTTTGATTCGTCGAAATCCGCGCTGCGGCACATTTGTAATGTAAATTTATACGGATCAAGAGACGCGAGGCATACAAAACCGATGACGTTTTATCTCGTATTGTTACAGCGTCCTCTTTTTTTTTTCCACTACTGACCCGCGAAAGATCTCAACGGGCGCTCGCGGGTTTATTCGCGTTTTTTCTAATGGAAAGGTCGAATTTATCCGCTTGTAAAAAAAAAGGAAGATATTTGCGTTCGCGTAGCCACGCAGCGCTTTTGAAATAACGTGTGCAGTTAACGCCACACACGAGAACGTTTATTAAACTCGCTGGAATAGATACGATTTGTTCTACGCGCTGACGACTCAAGTTTCGTTCTCTAAAGTCCCGACCCGCCTTTCACTTCTAAATTTATATCCTCTTTGCAGTCATTGCGAATGTAGTGTTAAAACTTTCAAATATTACTACTGTATACCGAATGCAAAGATAAGAAAAGAAAAAATTATTTTCAAAAAAACAAAGCAATTTAATAGAAATACGGAGGATGACAGAGCAAACTTCTTTCTGCATCCTTCATGTGCGCGACGTGCAGAGTGTCACGCGTAATTTCCATTTACGAAGCGCGTCGCACACGTGAAGGTACTCAACGCTGATTATTTCCGTATATATACGGCGGGGGCGCAGCCTCCGAGGAAAAGATTGAGAATTAATCCCGACGTCACGTTTCACCGGAACCGAGCGGCGCGTTTCGAGGCGACATAACGTAAATCGCGACAGATTTCTCCGGGCGACGGGTTTACGCTCGTTCCGTTCCGCTCCGCTCGGGGCGACGTGTCCGTCGTCGTCGTCGTCGTCGTTTCCGAGCTCTGTTTTTCAAATCCGAAAGGGGGGAGGGTAGGAGCGGTGGCAGTCGGTTTAACGGCAATCCAACGAGTATAATCCCGCGGAGGAGAGGTGGCGAGAGGTGAAGGGGGGGGGAGAGGGGGAGAAAAGCGAATTTGTCAAATCGATTTCGCGTCGCGGAGCAGTGAGCCACGCGAATCGCGCGCTAGTTCTAAAGGGCAATCCAGCCAATTACGAAAACGCGCCGAGCGACACTATTCGGCCGCTTTGGTACCCGGGCTAATGCAAATTTCGGTTTGTCGAAAGCTGCGAGTAAAGCCGTAATGCAAATCAGTGCAAATTAATGCGGATCGTAGGTGAAACCGACAGGCCGATAAAGTTTTTAACTGCGTCGCCCCGATGGAGCGTATACGATGCTCGGTCGCTTTGTATCCTCTTTCGCGTGTAACGCCTGACTAAACAGCACGGGTAATACCACTTATATTGCACGCGACTCTCCGCCCTCCCCTTCCCCCCGTCTCGTCCCCTTCGCCACGCAACGCGCTCCGTATACATTCTTGCAAGTAATTACAAGTATTCCGTGTACGCTTCCATTACAACGTCGGCTCCAAAAAAAAAAAGAGTACAGCTACAAGGGCGCTATAACTTCTTACGGTGAAGGAGTTCACCGAGCGCGACGTTTAAGCGCGTCCTCACTGCACCCTTGACAGCCATTTTTCGCCGTTATACGGAGCGCCGCGGGAGCGCCCGGGCGGATTTTGGAAACGCGATATTCGCGTTGTTTGTAAACGAGAAAACTCTGCCGACCGAAACTTATAGCTGCGAAAAAAAATTTTGACAAAAAAAATATTTTTTTTTTTCGAAATTTTATTTACGGTAACTCTCGCGTGCACAATTAATTCGATATAACTCAATCTTGAATAATTATGTTATCGCAGCTGAAAAACGTCAATACAACAAATAATTAGTGATTACGAATTTAAATAAAGGATAACGAACGAGTAGATGCTTAAATATTGTATATAAAGTAATTCTACATTTAATTTGTTCCGTTTAAGCGATTCATTTGATCGAAAAGCCGACAGTTTTTTTTTTCTGAGGTAACGTATGGAATTTGTTTAATGGTATTTCGTCGAATATACGCGTGTAACGGTTAGATTCCTCTATCGGTTTACCGGCAGGGAAAAAAAGTGCAGTAATTTGATTTTTACGCATTGTGATCGCGTATCTCGGACGAACGTCCGTCGGCAACAATAGAAAAAGAGTTATTTCATTGAACGGTGGTAAATGGTGGTAAATGAGTAAATCGCTTCGCAAATAGATAAACTAGTTCCGCGAATAAACCCCGGATCGATCGTTCCTCCTCCCCTCCCCCCGCCGAACGTACGGAGTCTCGCGAAAAACGCGCATAATCTAATTTACGAGCAACAATCTCCGAAGGATTGACACGCGTTCAAAAGGAGCGGGGATTACGTAGAACAGCGGTATTGTTTGCTCGTACCTTAGCCTTTAAAACAGACGAGAAGACAGCGGAAGTTTGCCAGTTACCGTTTGATTTCTGCCCCGGTTACATTTTACGAGAGCGAAAAATTTACAGAAATTTGCGCGCTCCTATTGATTTTACAGAACGGGAACGGGGGGCGGGGGAGTGGGCGGGAGGGGGCGGGGGAGGGGCCGTTTGATCGAATCTCGAAGATTTGCTTTTAAACATTGAAACAGTACTCACAGCTAAAGGGTCAAAGCGAGAATGGCGGCGGCGCGTTTCTTTACGATCGGTGATTCGCAGAGTCGTAAAGCGTAACGATTTGATTAGCTTCCTTTGGGGGGATTTACATTTTACGTGCGGGTGCGGCGACGACGACGTAGCCCTGCAAGAAGAAGAAGAAGAAGGGAGGGGCGGGAGGGGGCAAAAGTACGGCGCCGCGTATCGCGATATCTGGATAATAAATCATCGTGCAGCTTAAGCCGTTCGTTAGTATCGCGCGCAAATCTTTAATCGCGCGCCCAAGGAAAATATTTAGCGAATAAATTTAGATTAAAGACCCCCGGCAATACTATCGCTAATAGCCGTCACCGCGAAAATCGTTAATCAGCGTTCACGTCTAACGTCGTCACTTTGATTTAGCCTTTCCCTGCAGAGCAACGTTTTCAGCGGGTAACCGCGCGCGCATATCGCAAACGGGATTAACATATACAAACTGACGTAATGATGACGGGCGAAACGGGCAGACGGTCAATTACTCTCGTTCGTCATCTCTGACGTCGCGGAAACGGTAACAAAGATACCGCGCGCGCGGTTAACAAAGATCTTCCTCGCATTCGTTTGCACATCATAAATAATCAGCGCGCCGCTCTTCACGGTGCGGTGTGCTGCGTGTTACTCGTATTAAGCGTATAATTCGCGCACGGAGAGCATACCCTGCACCGAGATGATTAAACGATTTTTGAGAACCGAGCTGGACACCTGTATCCCGGCCTCCTTCGCGCGTCAATCCTCCATTCTTGAACCCGGCGGGGACCCGCTCGCAACCCCGGCGACAAAGTCCCGGCCGCGGCGTCCGTAAAACGGGCGGCACACATTCGTACATATATATACACGTGTTTCGGTCCCGCAAATCCGGGAATCCCCCGATCGAAGCGAGAAGCGTGTGTTATAGGTACCCCCGTGGACCCGCGGATGTAGTAGAACCTCCTCGCCTACATCCGGTGTGGTCTCGTCGAACCTGTCCGCTACACAACGGATTCTCGTAGGCGAATGGCAGTCTATTACGGCGCGCGTAATCGACCGCTCGAATGGGTACGATTGTCATGGCTGACAGCCGACTCGAATCGAATCATCTCGGGCAGATAAGGCGATTGAGACGGTTTTGCGCGTCGTTCGCGTGCGAACGAAGCTATCGGTATAGTGTACATACATATACAAGCAACACACTGCTACTCGAACGTCGCGCGGTCGTGTTGCAACGTATTTCGCATTCGTATCTTCGTCGGGCGATCTGATATTCGCGACAATTCGCATTCCAGTTCCCCGACGAATTAAATAAAGCTATATCTTAATTAGTGCTACAATTATACTAGATTACTTTTTTTATAAGATTAATTAATTTTTAGAAATTTCTTTGGTTCAATGAGCAAGCGAATGGCTCAAGAACGGCCGGACGAATTGCTCTCGTTTACAATAAACGCACGAAAAAATTATCGCAAAAATCACTGTGCTATACGCATTTCATAAATTCTTTTCATAATTTCTTTTGTCAAAAATTGTCTTTTTTGCAAATAATATAAATGTATCGATATGTTTCTTCTCTTATTTTTATGTTGAGACATATCGATACATTTATATTACTTACAAAAAAGACAATTTTGTAATAATAGATTAAAGTTAAATCTATTAAATTATTTTGATGATAATACAAATTTTTAGACATAAAAATAAGAGAGAAAACGAAATTGAGACATATCGATACATTTATATTATTTACAAAAATACAATTTTTCTGATCACTTCTGTATTGACAGAATTATTATAAAATAATAACAATTTGATAATAATAGATTAAAGTTAAATCTATTAAATTATTTTGATGATAATACAAATTTTTAGACATAAAAATAAGAGAGAAAACGAAATTGAGACATATCGATATATTTATATTATATTTACAAAAAAAGACAATTTTTTTATCACTTCTGTAAATTTATTCACAGAAAACACAGGCGTCAAAGATATCAATCAGTTTGTAATTCCTTTTGAAAATATTCAAATACCGATTCCGAAACTCAATACAACGTAAATGTACACGTATGTGTTGTATAAGCATATTATTCAAATCCTTTATGAAATGCGTGGCACAGCGATTTTCGCGATAATTTTTTCGTGCGTTCATTGTAAACGAGAGCAATTCGTCCGGCCGTTTCTGAGCCATTCGCACGCCGTAGGCGAGAACGCGTCGCGCGGTCGTCCTCCGTGCGCCGCGCTATTATGCAAATGAGATTTATCTAAAAATAGGGAAAAAACCGCGTAAGAGGAAGAGGACGCGATCTCAATTTTACTGGCGCGCCGGTGTCCGCAGCGCGAAAACGAGGTCGACGTAATTTTAACGGAGCGCGCTTTCGTGTGTTTTGGGTAAGCGCCCGCGCGCCGCGAGATAAACCGCGTTGTGCCGCGATGCTAATTAAAAAAACGCCACGGTTATTACGCGTCATTGTTGCAGACGCGTTGCGCCGCGCGCGCGCCCTGCCCACGCTCGCATTTGCACGAACGATTCGTTGAGAACAATTGACCGAATCGCGATTGACGTTGAAAGACAATTGGGTTACGGGTGAAATATAAATAAAATATTGGCGAACAGATCCCCATGATGGGGCGATTGACAGAGCCTGGAAAACGCGACGAAAAATAATTCATCGTTTTGATAAATAATTGCTCGTCGTGCAATGCAAAGTTTTCCAGATTTTTGTACCGCGAGAGAGAAAGAGAGTGAAATAGATAAATAGACAGATAGATAGATTGATAGATAGAGAGAGAAGGAGTGCGAGGAGGGGGGGGGGGAGATTTCGCTGTCACGGAACACTGAATTTTTCTACGGTTGAATTATTTGGAATAATCCATGAGTTTTGTATGCCCTCGCGCTCTCGCGGTTTTGCCGCGATAACGAAGTCTTCGTAGAATTTCGTGCGGAATTTGAATCGCCAATTACCATAATGCCGCAGATAGGACGTCAGTCTATCGACGATCAGTCAGTCGAGCAGATTTTAAATATACGTTAGCGATAATGTGCGGTCCACACTGTATAGCTTTTGCGATATAAAAAAGGAATAACATGATTCCACTCTTTCTCCGCGTCCCGTGATTAATGAATAATGATTTATAATAAATATTACAGTTTAAAGCGAGTAATATACAAAAGCAAGATTCTAGCAATCATACATTTACTGTAAACGTGCAAAACGTGAAAATACTTTTTTTATAAAAACAAAAAGCACCTTTGAAGGAATAAAAGTTGCTTAATTAAAAAGTTGTTGTGCAATTAAATAAGCGCGCAAGTTAATTTTACAAAGATAGGTAAAAGATGCAAAACGCAAGAAAAGTGTCGAGAAATTTTTTTTTTAACGGACTTACTTTTTGAGAGCAGCGCTCTTCCAACCTAAATAGATTCAAGTCAATCATCTGCTCGTATTCGCCGAATTTGAAATTAAAAAGTAAAGTCACCCCCTTCTCCTTTTGCATTATCTACATCGCTAGTACATAAATAGCGCTCGTAGCTCACGAACGGTCTAACTTATCTCCAAGACGCTCTGTTTGAATTAGATTCAGATCTGCTCGCGCGCAATCCCCGCTCCGCCTCCTGCTCGAAGACACCGGCAGCTACTTTAGCGACAACTAATGCCAGTTCGACAGTTGGAGATCGATGAGGATGTAAAAGTATCGTCGATCCACGTTTCGGAAAAAGAATAATTTCGCTGGGGTGCTGCACGTACGGGGAGACGGTGATAAATCATTGCGCCGCTCGATCCTCGGCGGAGAACACGGGCCGTAGCCACCGCCGCCGCCGCGCGCCCACACCATCGCATCGACGATCCCCACGTCCGCGTCCTGCAAATTTTTCGCACAGGCGAGCACAGATAGCCGGTAGCGGCCGGGGGTCCTTTCCCCACCCGTCATTGTAATTAGATATCCGAGCGCGATGAATAACGATACTGAAATATCCATATTTTCCACCTCGTCCTACCCTTTCGTCTGTTCCTTTCTTCTCGCGCATATACCTCGTCCTCTCCTTTCCTCTCTTCCTTTTTTCTTCATCCCTCTCTCCTCTTTTCTCTCTCTCTCTCTCTCTCTCTCTCTCTCTCTCTCTCTCTTTTCATTTTTTTCCCTTTTGCACGCCACTTCCCTGCTGCCGGTACGGCTCCCGATACGCTCGGTAAACCGAGATACAAAGTCCACTCACGTTTCCCGGGGAAACCGGGAGAGACGCCGAGGAGAGGCGGGAACTCCTCGAAAGGAACCCGAGAAAGTATCCCGTATTAAATTACAGACGAGAGGCGTAAATCTTTACGGAGTGAAAACTCCAACTCGCGCCGAAGTTTTAGTTTTTTAACTTCGGCGAGACGGCCTTGTATAATGAACCACCGGGCATCGGGCGCAAAGATATATTGTATCCCGAGCGTACCGGGACGCGCCTGGATTTAAAAGACTGAGGGATCTTCCGCTGGAAGGACCCGCTTTGGCGACGCCTTCCTCGTACGTGTATACACGCTCTTTCGTTGCGTATATACGTGGTAGGTGTTTTTTTCCTCATCGCGTTTCTAAAGAGGAACGGACGACCCCGTGAGCCAGTATCGTTTAATAGGTTCGTGATTTTAAGAGGGAGGGGGAGAAGGGAGAACGGAGATGCCTGTGTCTAAAAGGTGGCCCCTGATTTCTCCTCGCTTACGTAGTTGGTTGAATTATTCAGAGTTACTATCCGCTCTCTTCTACTTTCCGCATACATAAAAGTATTTCTCTTCCGTTTCTTATAAAAAACGAAAAAAATAACATCAACATAAAACTGAATATTTATTAATAAAAAGAAAAAATATTTTGTTCGAAAAGTGCAGTCAAGAGTAATATACATGATATTTCTTTTCATGTAGACACGCATTTGTATTTCAATTAACTTTATAGAAGCGATAATATAGAGTGAAATATGGTGGATGATAGAACATTTTTTAGTAGCATTAAATATTCCTTTTTTAATAATACTAAAATACTATTGAATGTTTCTGTATTTCTGGAGAAGAATGTTTTTGAAGTAATCTGTTCTTCCCAAAGTGATTTTGTTTGTTCCGTTGTAACTTTGATATTCTCTGATTCAATTATATATTTATACGTGTTCTCAAAAGTTAAATGGAAAGTTCAAGACGTATATATATATACATATATATATATATTATATATATATATAGGAATGCAAGTTACAAGCAAATTTCTTGTTTACTTATACCTACCGCTTCTGCAATTCGAAATGGCCGACGCAGGGTATCGGGAATCCTTAACGTCTTACATCGCACGCAGACCGTAAAGTTCTCGCAATTTCTCCGTACGAAACGTAAATCATTAACGGCTCGAAATGCGGCTCTTTCAGCGAAATAATACAAACTCGAGTACACGGTTAGCAGAGATACTCGCGCGTATACTTTCTCATCGATATTCACGGAAGTGGGTAAATCAAGCCGGCATCGGGAAATCCGCTTTGAGTCCTCCTTAATAAAATCGCAATCCCGGAAACGATTTTCTCTCATTAATCTTTTTATCCAATCTTACTCCTTCCCCCTCTCCCCCTCCCATCCTCGCCAAAGCGTTTATTTTCTGTTCGTGCGATGAGACGCGTATTCATCGTTACAGGGAGATTTCAGCACAGGTATTAAGATCTCAAAAAGCTTTCCAGTTACAGCGTTCGATTATTAATTTCTTTTTCATCCGTCGAGATTTCCGCGTGTTTTCTTACAGCCCCCTTTTTTCAGATCCCGCCTCTCCACCGCGCGTCTCGCTACACACATTTTCTTCTTTTTCCTTTGTTTCTATGTGTCCGATAAAGCGATTTGCCCGCTCATCTTTATTCATCGTGTACCAGCCTGGGTTAGTATACATTGTATATTACTAGCGCGGCGCTATTAATTCTCGTTTGACACTTCAAGACCGATGGGGTAGACACGTCCTGAGAGTTTTTACGGGATTTCCATGATCGATTGCCCCGTAGATTATGCGAGAACATATGTACTCCCTCGTAGTGTTTTGCCTTAACGTAACCAAATAAAGAGTCGGCGCCGCGGCGCGATGTTACCCGGCCACGTTGAAAAGCCATGATGCATCAATGCGAATCTATCATACGACGAGATCCGCTTGCCTCGGCTTATTTAAATAGCTTAAAAGCATCGTTCAACTCGGACAGCTCGGCTTAATAATTAACTACCAGACGTTCTTTGTTTACCGCTAGAGATCGCTTATCCGTACTAAAAACGGACACGTTATATCCTCATGAATAAAAAAACAACTTTTTCTTCGTATGTGTGACACATGGCGCGTATTTTCGTTCCGTGAAAACTATTTCCGTTTTTGTTTTTTCGTTTTCTTTTCTTTTTTGAAGTCTTTGAACGTACGCGATGAGGTAAAATGTCTTGTATAATTAGCATTAAAATACATGACGGTTAGAGAGTAATGGTTTTAATAGCTTAGACAGCACTAAGAAACGATGAAGAAGATAGTAAAGCTCAAAGGCTCAGAGAGTTGCTTGAGAGAGAGAGTTAAACCGAGCATAGTTGATAATGTTTCTTACGTCAGGTCATGCTTATCATATTAATTAACTACAGCTGATGTCGCAATCTCTTGAACCGGAATCTCTATTAAACTCGTACTTACATAAAATATCACCCCTCACGGCGGCGCACAACGCCGCCGACTCTGTCAATTTAGAAAGAGAAAAACGAAGACACGCGAAGTTTCAAACGAACGTCGAATTCTCGATTGTTGAGACAAGCCCCGACGACAAGCTTGAAACTTTGCGCGCCGGGATCCTCTTGGAATACAGGGCATACACACATACACACACTCACATACACACACAGCTCAAGTTAAATCTTAATATTTAATAACTCTCCGTTAAGATCCGTGTTCCGAGAGCGCGGTGGTGCGCGCGCCTATTTATCAACATGTATTTAATCAACGAGCTCGAAAATGCAATTAATTATCGTATACCCATGCACCAAAACCGCGCGTAAGATCGCTAATGTACGTCAAATAAATGCGCGAGTCCGTTATTACCGCTATATTAACCCCCGCTCACTGGCGCGAGGAATTTTGCGCTATTTACGTAACACTCCGCGATATCTAATACGGTATCTGAATTTTTCCCCAGGGGAGGGGGCGAGGGTGCGTCGTAACGCTCGCAATCTCCGTATATCCTTGAGGCATTTACGAGGCAGCTGGTACGTAGGCAAATCACCGGATAGCTGGTACGGTGCAGGGTGCATAAGTCTGCACGTACAGACCGGACAGTTTCGAACGCGCCGGTTACCCGGGTGGATGTGTGCACGCGGGGAGGGTAACACACGTACACGAGCACACGGCGGCGGCGAGAAATTATTACAATTACAATTTCGAACGGGGTCACGGGATGGAATTAGAACGTAAAAGCAAAACGAGAAGCGGCCCCGGGCCGTATATCAGGTCGCAGTTCACTAATCTGCTAATCCAATTCCGCGGCTCTCAAGCGATAGCTCTCCCGGTACTGGAAATTACCCAATTATGTCTCTCGAGCCTTTTGAGTAACGGCACATCGTGTTTAGCAGCTATCAGGTAAATAAGAAGTAGTCACCGCGATAGTTACGTCGGACTAGTTTCCGCACTGTGCAGGATCCGCCGGATTTTAGCGAGAGTCCGACGCTCGTCGTTTCGAATGCGTAATATCGTTTTGCACGGCGTTTTGCAGCGTGCTTACTTTGCGATGAGCAAAATAGCAGTTAAGATAATTAACTGGCTGAACCTCTGGTTGGGAAATGGTACTTTTCGCTAGAAATTCTTTGCAGCTTTTTTAAAATGGATGCGCGATCGTTATTAAAATTTATCGAATTAATTTGAGATGTCAATTCTTGCTTCAGTCTAGGATTCAGCGCTTCAGGGTCCGACAATCCATATCGGCATGCAGTTCACGAAATTGAAAATTAATGATAAATACATAAAATATTTATTGAGCTGCACCAAGACCCGCTTTAGAAAGTTTTCTTATCTCTTATTACACATTTATCCAATATTCAACTTAATTATTGTAAGATAATTATGATAATTGTTTATTCGACATCCTTAAAAATATATATCATTTGCTTTAAATGACATACGAAGTTAATTTCGTAGAAAGTCACGCGTACGTGATAATTATTTACAATTCACCAGTAAGAAAGAAAAAAGCGGATCGTTAAATTTAATTAAGTTACGTGGTGCATTACTTGAAGTGAAGTTTGCGTACGTGTGTGCCTGTTGCGTACATCGTTGAGATTCAGCGGCAACAAGAGCGCGAGGGCTTTTCAGGAAGTTTAGGGACGTGTAAGATGTTAACTCGTAATAAAAAGCGCGCCGTGATACAAGGTAAATAATTAAGGCGACATTCTGCAGCATCGCGTGAGGATGCTCGGTGTTCATTAAAAGAAAATCGCGTAAAAAGTAAAAGGCACCGCGTATGCAAAAACTTCAAATTTTTAACTGGAGAACGTATAAACTTTTATTTGTTGCACGGGGCAAGAGAGCACAAAAACAGTAACGAAAAGTAACACTTGTTTATTTAAAACGACATTTCCGTACGATTTTACTGAGATGAGTTTTTTTTTACAAATGATAATTTCAGAGGATTGTAAATCTTGTACGTGTACAAAAAGCGAAATATTATATGTATTTTATCTCTTTCTTCGAAAGTACGAAATTCAAGCCGTTCTAATACCTTATACATGTTACTGTATATTTTACTTATTGTTATAGCTAAACCAAAATAATCTTCCAGCAATCAGGTTTTTATTAAAGCGATAATTTTCCATTCGCGAATAATCTCTTGAGATTTTCAGAATTCACAGCTCCTCATATTATCGAAGCGAACGTAAAACTGGGGAAAGTAAAACTGGGGGAATGCTATAACATTAATATTATCACACTATACGATACTGTCATTAACTTCCGCAGAAACGTGAAACGTAATGGCAAAAGCTAAGGAAGGGAAGACGTTAAATGTTCATAAACTCAACGTTTATTGAGTTTATAGTGCATACAACTATTTGCATAATAGTCTTTGACAGTGCGTAACTTTAATGAAACAATTTGCCATGATGTCGCACGCAGCGCGACGGGCGAAAAACAAAGTGTTAAATGAAATGTGAAATAAACTTCGGGGCGAATCAAGTCGACGAGCGCTTTTTACCGACGCGGGGCGATAGTGACGGACAAATACCGGCTTTAGTTCCTTGCCGGGGCAAAGTTGATCGAATAAAGTTACGTCGCTTACTCGACGGCGAACTCAGTCGGTGGCAATTTGCGCGGTGCAGCTGACAGTCAGGGCGACAACGCAAATCCTTCCCGCGCGGCGCGGCGCGGCGCCCGCGCGCGCTCGTTGCGCGTTCGTATACCTATACCGACCTCCACCACCGCCGAAATTTTCGGAAAACGTCCCGTTGACGCCGAGCGACGTTTTTACGGCACGTTTGGGAAATTGTTACGATTAGCATGGCAAGCAGCAAGCCATGGGATCGCACGAATTATGTCGGCGGGGCCCGGCAGGGTAACGAATGAGGCGCGAAACAAAATTCAAGCCGCTCGAGCTAATCTGGCCGATTTAATGACGTTACTCACGTTACTCAGATATAGATGAGCGTGCGTGCGAGGGGACGTGTGACAGGTTGTATTAAACCGTGGAATTAATTCGTCCAGAAATCGGGCCGTTGATTAAACGTGACCGTGCGCGCGCGCGCGCGCGTGCGTCGCGTGGCTCGAAGGAGAAAAAAAAGCGGCGGTATATATAGGTACACGTAGAATATAGAGTTCCATCGGGTTAACCCCGATTATTCGAGTCACTTGTTTTTTAAATACACGGGATTTTTAATTCTGCTTTTTGGAACGGGCACGATGCGGATGACGTTCCCGGTGAATATATTTATGCGAACGCGTTATACAATTTCGTGATTTTTCCATTCGATCAATCCGCTCGCTCGGATTCAATTTATTTGGCTGTCAACGTGTTGAGTTTTAAGATGAATATGCGTTCCTAACTTTGTATTCTAACTCCATTTGTATAAACAAATAATGTATAAATCAATGGCAAAAGCCAAACGTCGGGAGTAATATAGACGCGTAATAATTGGTAAATCACGTTTTCAACAATCAAAATTACGAAATTAATTCTAAATTATTTTGGTGTAAAATACGCAATATCGAAAAATTTTATTTTTCCACATTGCCAAATATTAATATTATCAATTGTGTATTGCCATTGATATAATATCACAAAATAATTGTTACTTTTGCAAAGTTATTATTATTATCTCGCTGTGATTGTTATTAAAAAATTTCGCCTTTTTCATAGTAGTCCATTAAACATTGTTTGGAAAAATGACAATTTTTATTTTTATCAGTAATACAGTTTATTTGATGCTAGACATGATTATATAAAATATTCTTGCGCGTAAATATGCCACAATTGTTATTCAGTTTCCTGCGTTTTACGTTTTACTCGCCCGCTTTCAAATTATTCGCGATTGCCTTTCCGGTGACAATTAAAAATGCACTATAAGTGCATTCATGAACGCGCGTTTACTCAGTTGCGAAATAATTTTTAAAAAATGTATCGGTTATTAAAAAAGAGTTCCCGCGTGTATTTACGGGATGTGTGCCGCTGCATATAATCTATCGATATTATGCAATTTCAATAACTGTTTTATTCTTCGCTGCTACGTGATATCGCAAATTTTTCGTCGAAATTGTAAAACGTTTGTTTTCGTGCGTCGTACGTGCGATATGAAAAATATCGTTTGTTCCTACGTGAATTCAAATATTGGGACATGGCTTCACTTTTTTGGTAGCCACATACCGCAGTGTTAGGTACAACACTTTAACCGATATTTCGATACACACACACACACACACACACACACACACACACACACACACACACACACACACACACACACACACACAAGCGCGCGCAAGCAACATTTACGACATACACGCTAAATTTTCTCCACGATATTAAAAATAAATGATTGCTTATTACAAATTATATTTCGCATTCGCGCGCGCGGTATCGCGCTGAATATTCTCTCGCACGAAATTCAAGCTCGTTGCAAGAATGCAACTCGATTCAATTTCTCCGGCAAAATTATGATTATAAGTCTCTTATTTTCGTATTTTCAATCTGTTAAGGTACGCCGAAGATGGAATTCTCATTTATTATATTATCCAAAGAGGAATAATCAATACGACTCCGTCTTTCTGCATTTTTACACGAATTTTAGATTTTCGACTTTTTGTACCAGAATAAACAAAATTTATTGTTGCCCCGTCGACTGTCGTAAATTTTACATATATTTTCTTTGCGGCAAACGGTAATAATATTATTTAAATATTAACAATATTCAAAAGTAATATTTTGAAAAATATTCCTTTTATGTTTTACTTGATTTAAAGCATACGCAACTTCACTCTGATTCCAATTTCTGTTTAACATTTAAAAAAATTTTTAACAATCAGACTGACAAATATAATGAAAATTTAAACGATCTTTGAGAACAGAGGCTATCACATTTCAATCTCTCTTTTGTAAGTTAGCAGTATTTTTTTCAATTTTTTTTCCGGTGATGCATAGATTGAAAAGAAAAAAAAGGGGGGAAAATGATAAAAAAAATCCGGGGTCATATCGATCAGCGTGTGTGTGTGGGTGTGTATGTGTGTGTGTACGTGTGTGCATAAAATAGATATAGGTGAAACACCAAAAATAATCTCTCCGCAAAAGTCACGCCCCGGGAAATGATCTCTCAGTTTCGCGAACCGCGAACGATTCCTTTCGCCGACGCTTTTCCGCTCCCATCAAAACACCCGCTCTGATACATCCGAGCGTTCCCATTTCGGTGTGCATTCTCTCTCTATATCGTATATAGAGGATATTTTTTTCCCCCTGTTTTACGCCGCACCGTAACTCGTCATCGATAGATGCCACGTCGATATTTTCGGCCCTATCTGGCGACCGGGATTGATCTCGCCGCCCGTTGCTGCGCGACGACTGATTCAGCAATAACTTATCGCGCGCTGATACACACTGCGGTCGCGCTATTATCCGCGATACTTTTTCTACTTTGTCGACGTTTCTCGATATGCAACGACCGCTAAAAACGCCGCGCATCCAGCGATATTTCTTTCTACTCTCACGCGCGCATTATTTGTTGTATGTCCCCCGCAAGAATATATACATCCGTCGCCGGTGGATCCTGATTTTACCGGGATCCGAAATTAATCAACATTTTGGGATTCCTCCAGCTGGAGTGTAATCAAACAAGGAGATGTCCGAAGGGACTTCTTCCCTTGTCCGCGACGTGAGCAGGGTGTTTCCATCGCTATCGCTCGGCGAGATCCTTCGTCTAATTTGATGTCGAGTTTGACGTCGACGAAAATATCCGGACAACTGTTCTGAAGAAAATTATTCTACGGAATTTTTTTACGAAACGAAAAAATATAGCAATATAAATTTAGTTGATCATTCATCTATCTTTTTTTATCGAGAAAAAAAAATGTCACGTCATGCCGTGTCCAGAATCGTAGTTGGTCAGTTTTGTGAATCCATATAAAAAAGATTTATCATTACGTAAATATAGAGCTTTCAAATTCCGCCTCACGAGAAACTTGAAAATCTTTTGAAAAGCGACGTTAAAAACATTTTATGCGTAGCATAAAATTTCGCCAGCACCTGTTTGAACGTAGTTTATTGCCGGCGATTGTTTGCATTTTACGTATATACGCGAATGGATGCAGAAAGGAAGGAACGAGAACACAGAAATGGGAATCAGGATGTATTCATTATTTTTTCACGACGCGGTAGTTGCACGACCCGATATTTCCCCGTGCACCGTTATCAGTCGGTCCCACGTGCGCGATATCATATTTATCAAATCGTTACTCCTTTTCGCCGGTAGCGAATTCCACGCCGTTCTTCATCGCCCATGTTTAATTCCCCGGATCTTTAATTGCTACCGTCTTCCTATACATCGCGTTCTTTCAACGGAGGGAGGGAGAAAGGGGGGACGGGGGGTCGAAGAACGGACCCCTAAACTTTTTTAATTATGGATTTTATTAGCGCCTCTTCATACAACGCGCCGCCGTTAATGTGCGTTTTAAGAAACACTTGTTACGAGGTCCGCCACGTTCGAGACGAAAACGCTATTACTAAGGTCAACACCGTGCCGTTACACCTGTAATGACAAGCAGTTGGCAGCAGATGACGCGGCCACTGGAGGGCACGCGGCGAGCAAATACGTGCTCCAAATAAATTGCAGAACTAATTTAGAGCGAATTAAAATCTCCACCCTTCCTCCTATCTTCCTTACGCTCTATTTGATTCAGGATGTTTCCTGAATGTTTATTAACGGCGCACGGTGTAAAAATACGACGACATGAAGGAGAAAATATAACTCTTATTTCATATTATCTGATTCATGACATGAATTCGTTATTTGTAAAATAAAGTAATGTTCCTAGTTGCAAATCGCAAATTTTTAAGCTTAATACTACTATATGTAATAATTAATCTCAAATATTATATATTATATATTACAGAGTAAATGTCTTAAAGTTTCTGTTATAATCATAATTTCCACATCACAATCTTATATACAGATTTTTAAAAAAATTTTCTTTTGCGATTATAAAGAGAATTACATGAAAAGAAAGAGAGAAAAAAATTATATATAAGAAAGCATAATATATAAAAGTGTTTCTTTATGTTCTTTATGATAAAATTTTAACTTAAGTTTCCCGGAGCTTAAAGAGAAAGTCGGACTCTTGCGTAAAAGAAGGTATAGAGATATTAAATACTGAGATATTAAAATCAGGAATATAAAAATCGGGTTACTGTCGGGATATATCTTTGCATTTCGGCACGTCCGACGATAAAAGCCGTGTGATCATTTCGCTGCAGTCGCAGTTTGCCGTCACCGAATATTCATTCGTCGGTGCAGTGCAGACCGAACGTTTGAATAAACTAACGAGGCTGCACTCTTTATACCGCGGCCTGTTGTAACACCGCTCGTTGGCGCGTCACACGTAAAGCAGACCGAGGGAATAATTACGGCGCGCGCGGTCGGACGGATGGACGGATGGACGGACGGGCGCGGTTCGCGCGCGTTTGAAAATTCGTCGTCGCGCACCGTTACCTCGAAAGAGAGCGCATGTTGCGTACGCGAGCGCAAACAAATTACTTCGGCCGCGCGCGCCAAAGTTTGCGCAAATATTGTTAACGTCGCCCGGCGGCTGGAAAAACGACCGACCGACACGGGGTCGTTTTCGTTCGGAAACATTAAAAACCGAAGCGACCGCGTCTCGGCGGCGGTCAGCCGGTCGACCATATTTTTCCATCGCGACAGAATTTCCCCGGAATAAACCCGACTTTAATGTCGGCCGCAATTCAGATAGAAATGGCCGATATCCTGTGCCACCGCCGCCGCCGCTGCCGCTGCCTCCGCCGCAACTACCGCGCCGCCACTGCTCCGAAGAAACGTTACTCCGGGCTCTCTGGGACACCGGGACTCGCACGTCCCGGCGGAAGCTCGTTCCGCACGACGGAACAGTTACTACTAGCATAGATAGCAGGACAGTCGTTATTCCCCGTTATACGTCGAGTTTATGTACGGGGTGTCCCAGGATTATCCGGCGGGTCCTTCCGGATGTAACGGATTCTTTGATCCGTCGGTTTTTCCTTTTGTACCTCTCTGTTATTTATATACCGGCGATTAATTAATTTTTAAGATTTCGAGGAAACATTTTGTAAAATGAAAAGAGTGGATTATACAAGATTCTCCTCATACTGAGCTTTTCCAGATTTAATATCTCAAAATCATTTGCGCGCGGATTGAAAATTATTATTTATTATAATATTTGGACCCGAAGCAAACTGCGTTTATTGATAATCTTGTATTATCTGCAGCGATAATTCCAGGACATCCTATACGTGTAACCCTACGCGTACACGTTATACGCGTACGTATGGAAATACGTATAAGCGACGACGTAGCGCGATACCCTGTCAGGATCAAAATTGGCGCCGGGTCGGCGATAACTTTCGTCCGTTATAAGCCCGCTCGTATTTCGGTACATGCTCGCAGCTGTCAAATTATTGTCACTTAGCCGTCGCCCGAGTTCGCCCCACGGAGATGAAGATGACCGTGTACGAGGAGCAACGATGGCGCGCCGGCTCCATGGCGGGAGCCCGGAGAGCGCCCGGCTGCCATGGAGAGACCTAGATTGTGGTGAATTTTTAATACCTCTCTGAGCTTAATCCTAAAACGAATGGGACACTTTATATACATTTTACACATATGTTTACCCCACCCATCTCCCCCCCCCTCATTCTCTCTCTCTTTCTCTCTCTCTCTCTCTTTTTCTTGCGATTTTCCTGAATAGAAAAGGTGTTACGCTGTGGACGAGACGTTAAATTGTATTTTAAATCTCGACCAACAAATCCTGCTCGGATTAAATCTAGTTAATGTAATCGAATCCGAGAAAAGAATGTCGGGATGATTCGATGCTTTCATTAAAGTCGAATTTCTTATTCGCCATATATAGATCTGCAAATATCAGAGATGTAAATAAATTAAAAGGGATTTTTTTCTATTGTTTCAACTTAAAAACAAATCCCTATGACTTTTATCTTGTCGCAATAATCGCCGATTATATAGCGTGTCTACGTGAAAATTCGATATTCTAGGAATTTTATTTAAAAGAGCAGCGAAATTCCACGTATTGATTTCCGAGATTAAAGGTATCGTTTACGTAATCTTGCTAGATTGCCGGGAGCAATATTTCATTGCAGCGAAACCGCCCGCTGTGTTACAGCCGTGCGTTCCTTATTTCAAATTCCGTTTGAACACGGGACGAATTTGCGGTAAATCGGAAGGGCTTGCTTGCTGCATCGCGGGCTCATCGTTAGACGCGACACTGCGTTTTGCCGGAATGTTTTTCGCCGGCGGCGCACTAATTTCCTCGGGGAACGACCGCTCGGGGAATCCATGTTTCACACAGGGTTCCCTCTGTTCCTTCGAGCAGGTGACCAGGCATACATATGCGCGAGGAATCGCAATTCGCATTCGGTTTTACGTAGTTTGTCATTTCTCATCCACGCCGTTTTCACGTACGATCGGCAAACGTTAATCCCTCGTATTTGATAAAACTTACAGAGCTTCGCTTGCTCAAGGATATATTCGCATAAACTTGTTCTCAATTCTTTCGAAGCCTTGTCGATATAGATTTCAATTCGTTCAAATTGTGAAAAAAGACACAATGTCTAATAAAACTTACTTAATGTCATGATTCTTTAGTAAATCGAGTTATTTAAGAAATGTATAATTTTTTTATGTAATGAAGTTGAACTCCCGAAATTAACGTGTGCAAAATTCTAGGTTATCGATAAAATAAAAAAAATAAAAAAAATGTTGAAAATGTAACTTTTCATGTATAATCTAGTGGCAGATTGGGCTCGGAGACGCTTCTTTGATTAACTGCACACAAACGTGATCTAAAGACTTTTCTAAAAAAACGAGATTATAAGAGTCTAAAAAAATTACAATTTTAATGGTCACAAAAAAGTAATAGGTCATCGGTCATTCTGAAAAGATATTTAATGTTAAAATGATAAAATATTGCATAACATCATTATAGCAATTACTTCATATTTTCTTGTTCTTGTTATTGTCACGCGAAGTAGCAATATCATATGTTTCGTACTATTTCATTAGACATATAACACGTAGTTTTAATATTTTATCCAAATTATACAAATATTTGTGATTTTGGGATGGACTCTGATGAGGCACCTGAAATTTTCGCTATTTTACTAAAGAACCACCTTAAATTTTTACAAATATTTCTTTCAAGTTTATTGTCAAGAGAGAATCACAGCAGCCGTAGAGAGAAGCCGCATGAATCCAAGGAATTCAAAATACACAAGCTCTACAATAGACCAATAGAGAATCGCAAAGGGCGAAATCACGGCAGCGTCAAAGTCATCGTCGAGTCTCTTCGGGAATATATAAGGACCCGGCCTGCCGACAGTCGCTCTTTCGACGGCAGCAACCAGTGCATTATCATGCAGCGCGTCCTTATTAAACGAACGGGGATGGCAGAAAGGGGGGAGGGGCCCGGGGGGAAACCGGCGGTATGGAGTACCGGTCGCGGTAGACTCCCAGTCGATGAGCGGGTGAACAATGCACCCGAGCAATGCGTCGCCGTCGCCGGTAGCAACAACAGCAACAGAGCCTCGCCGTCATCGTTGACACTCCGCGTCCGCGTGTACACCCGTGTGGCCCGGTAAAAGCTGGCGGCGACCTAAATGTCGCCTTTATGCCAGGGGCGTATCCGTCATGCGCGCAGCTGCGTTGTATCCCACGGCCGTCCTCGGAATATTAGCGACGACGACGACGACGATGGACTCTCCCCTACAACGACGACTTCTTCCTTTACCTCTACGTCTTCTCCTTTACCCTCCATCGGGAGTCTCCTTAGACCTCTTCTACGTCCCTTCCTCCCCCCTCCCCCTCCGTCTCGGTTCAACCCTGCGACTCCTCTCTCTCTCTCGACTTCTTCCTGATGTTCTTCCACGGCCGCGCGCGTCCAGCATCTTCTCCGCACCATATGAAATCCTCATGAAGAATTTACGACGTGATAAATTATTGTTTGCTCGGCGGGGGAAAAGCGCGCGAGAAGTGCCAGTGCGAATGTAAAATAAGAAGAAATTAGATTACGCGAGGACGATTTTGCAGAGTGACGTCAGGAGAGAGTTCTCGAGAGACTTCGCGAATCCTTCGAGACAGTCGCGAAGATATCCTATCGTTCCGCGCTTTTTTCGAATGTCGAAGGGAAGATCTACGTACACATATATATATGTAGATCTCGAGATACGGGTAGCGTGGGCGAGAGAGCGGTTTTCGGGAGACAAATCAGGGATCTACCCGGTAACTCCGTCGCAACGGCTGAATGACGAATATCCACGTGGATCATTGTAGAATAATGAATTTTTGATCGTACAATTTTTTTTTACTCTTATCTCGATGTGGTGAAAATTCGTTTGAAAGCAGAATTTTACAATACGAGACAGAGATAAAGACTGATATAGAGAATCCCTTGTCTGACGAGATATGAATAGTACGGTACTCTCAGGAATATAATTTTACACTGTGTAGGTATTTTGCATGAGAGCATGCGGGAATCCAAACTCTTCCTCTGTACGCTTTTATCACGATAGGATGTAGACGTGCGGCCTTTTTTCACTTATTCACTTTTTGCACGGGAGGCTACGATATAAAGGAAATCGTAAACGGCAAAAGAGCTGCGGATTAACGGAACATGCATGAGCAGTCAATAGACAATAGAGGAGTTCTTTTCAAAAAGGAACAACGTGCAGCGAATTTTTTGCTCGTTCTTTATCGAGTTCTTAACCGCATATTGGCAGAATAAATTCTTAATATAGACGCTCGTGACTCCATAAATACGACGATTATGCTAGACAATAAATTGATAATAATTGTACAACTTCAAAAATAATTCCGAATAATGCGATTGGTTTTGTTAATTTATTATTATATTTCTGTTTCTGGAACACGTTATTTCGGTGATGCATCAAAATTGCTTTATGCCGCGCTAAGAAAAGTCCCGTAATAATAACTACTCGAGCTGTAATCCGAGATAAGTTATAATCGAGATAGTCGTTAATATTATTGCTCCGTAACGTATCTATCTGTTCATACATATCCGGATTTCTCGCTATCAAATATTGACTATCTAATGAGGTACCATTTTGACTTCTGCCTCTCCAAAGTACTTAGTACTTTACTTTACGGCGTCTGTGCATATAGAATATGTCAAGGATTGCGCACTTTATAGTTTCACAACAAACTTTTCAACAGATTTGGAAAGGATCTCTTTTGACGAAAATTTGATTTTACTGACACTTTCTAAATTTCATTCAATATCGCTTTGTATTAATATTAAACAAATAATAATTAGTGTTAATATCTCAACGAAAAATTGTTCGTTGTGGAAAAAAATTCAATAAAAAATAAGACGCTATCTTTTTGAATCTTTATTGCTTACTTTACGTAAAACTTTTTATTTTTAATCAAATATAATTCAAGAATTATATTCTTATTTTAATTGAAAAATAAGTGATTGCATAAAATAATTTATGTGCGAAATATTATCTTTGGGAAATATGCTGTCACACGATTGATAATACTCCCAACTCATCCTGCAATTAGATGAGTCCGGATGCATAGGCATCTATTAGCGAATTCGATTGGACGCTCTAGTGCGCACTCAGTGCATATTAATGCCGTTGTACACCGTTCTAATACCAATGTAAAAGTGAAATGTCTCGAATGACAAAATGCATATTTCACCAATACATATTTTGAAAATGATCTCTTTTGAAAATTTGATTTTATTGACACTTTCTAAATTTCTTTATTCATTCAATATTGCTTTGTATTAATATTAAACAAATAATAATTGGTAATGAATAATAACATCTTAATGGAAAATTGTTAATTGGCGATGCTAGTGTACACTCAGTGCATATTAATGCCGTTTTACCCCGTTCTAATTATCTAGCATTATCAGCTAAATATCTAGTAGCTAGTTCAAACTTTGCTGTCATTGCTAAAAGTTAGCTATTAAAGATAAAATATATTTGTTGTGAGATACAATTTTATTAGCTAAAATAAAAGCGTGCTTTAACAGGAGCAGCTAAGAAAGTGCCACGCGGAAAGAATGATTTTACTGAAAAATTTAAAAGTTTTGCTAATCCTCAACAGAATTAGCTAATTCTCATTGATTCTAGCAGCAAATTTTGTTTGCTGTAGCACCTAAATTTTAACAACTAATAAATTTAGCTTTGGCAATAACGAGATTATAGCTGTTCCCTATTTTAAAGACACACATTAGCTGCCACGGCTATATTATTTTATTTTAGCTGTTTTTATTTGCTAATCCTTTCTCTGCGTGTATATTTGTATTAAATACACATCTTTACGTTGATTTGTGTACACGATTTTAATGTACACTGAGTGAGCACTAGCCCGGTCGAATTTGCTGTACGTTGAGAACCGAGTTGTTGCATCTCTCAACCTGACTTCTAGTCAATACGCCGTTAACGAACTAGCATCGTGTTTCAACAATACATCGAGCTTTGCTATAATCGCCAATTGTCTAAATCTATATGAATGGACCTAACCGTTAGGTATTAAGTTTCAAGTTTCTCTTTATAAGGAGAATCCGATAGATTAAAAGCTACACTAGTTTTTTCATCTTCAGGATTAAGTGATTGAAAAAGACTATGATCGTACAATAATACTGTAATAGCTGCAGTAATTACAACTGCGACGGTCTTATTTGAAACGATCGATATCCTCTCGCTTCGAACGTAATACCACGTAGTATCGGAATTTGATGGAATATTTAAACGAATCGCTGTTCCGAAACGACTGGTCAGAGGAGCGGTCGAAAAACTAAATCAGTGACGCGCGAGTGGGAAAAATAAATTGATTCGGTCGATTAACGCGCAACGTAGAGGCCCCTTTAATCGCGGTACCCGAGTTCGACGTTACAAAATGGACCGAATAATTACATTCCCCGAAACAACGCTCCCTTTGTTCCTTTGGAAACTAGTCGTAAACTGACGGCGGAGCCGGGCGCGGGTGCTCAAGGCACGTGTATACACCGCCTCGCGCAAACAGGCGCGGCGGCGCGCGGCGGCGGCGGCGGCGGGTCCTTAAAACAAAACGATTGTAATCCAACAACGGCATTTCGCAGCATTATTTCGTGCTTCGGAGTTGTCTCGTACGCCCGCGTTGCACGGTTGGATTAACAGCAACGTGGACGCAACGCGACGCGACGCGATGCGGCGGCACGACGACGTGAGGCAGGGAGAGAGAGTGGCTACGAGGGTACAGCAGTGCAACCGTGTTGCTGCAGCGTTCTGCATTGTTCAAACTTTGCCTTCTTTCGTCGTATTTCTCTTATCTGAGACAGCCAGAGCGATACGCATTTACGCGCCTCGCGAAATCCAGACTCAGACCAATTATTTCTTGCTTTGAAGAACTCGCTGTCGTTTTTTCTTCTTCTTTATTTTATTAGTTTTTAAAGGTTGCTTAGTATGCGAGGGATCAACCACTATGACAATCAGTGTACATTTCTTTAGAAATATATAATTGCTAATATTGCGACAATACAATACTACGAGTATAGCAATACGCTATCATGCATAGCAATACATTAGCAATATTGTGCGCATATAAGTGACAGAACATGAGCTAATAGATGACATTTGTACTGACAATACGAAAATTATACAATAGCAAATGAGCTAGCAATAAAGTGTGTTATATTGCCATAATTAGCAATCATTGTACATTTTTTTAGTAGCGGTTGACCTCTCGCTTGTGTGCTAATATATATGTATATAACGTGTTATGCGGATATATAAATATTAAAAAAATAAAAATCTCAGACCAAAGTCAATCGATACAAACGAATATTTAATTTTTAGGACTGATAATTCATGCATTTACTTACTTACCCTTAGAATACATTTTTAAAGTTGAATTTGGCTATAGCTTTTGGAATTGATATATTTTTCACGGAATTTTTGTGGCTGTTTCGTTTTTCAGAGATAGTTTGAAATAACTTCGCGAACGTGATGCGCGGGTATATACATTTATAATATCAAGTATTGAATTTCAATCGGGCTGGGAATAAAACAAGTATGATCAGGTCGACGTAGACATTATAGGCAAAAGGAAATTTCGTTCTCGCGTCTCGGATTGAGTTAAATGATGTTCGACCCGGTTGCAGTGCTCGGGCCAAAAAATACTTTGAAATTTCGTCTCGCGAAAATTCTGGCACGGTGTATCAACAAAGAACATTCGCCAAAGCAGTCAGCTATCTACCTCGATGAGGTAGCTACCAAAAGCGGTACGTGTTTGAATATTTCAGATTGTTCTAACCGACTTAAAGGGTAGGGCCATGTTAATTGCTTGTTAACGGGATTCGCGTACGATGTGCACGCGCAGCTATGAAGGAATAACTGACGATGCGAGAGAATTTTGCGGCGATATTCCAAAGCGCGCGCGAGATGAGCGCGGACGCGTATATGCAGATCATCGTGAATAATTTATGCATTAATGGATTGTGCGCGGGCACGTGTTTCTTCGTACTTATCAATTTATTACTCATGCTAATTCCGCGCGGTCGAGAAAAGAGGCCATCCATCAATCTGCATTATAATTAATAAGGAATGAGAACCTCAATTAGCCGAAAATTTTGCTATTTACCGGAGAAGTTATTTACGGGAGGGTATGTTTTAAACCGATCGATTAAGTAATCTGCAGGAATTCAGGATTTATGAAGCGTGACAAAAGGATGAGCAGTGGTGATTAACTATAATTTTTTTTTCCTCGAATGTAAATCACGATTAATATTATATAATTTTGCAAACGACAGAGAAATATTTTTACACACATCATACACAATTCATATTTTATTAACACGCTGAAGGGGATAGCTTTCATATTTCAACCGCTATGAAGACATCAATTAACTATTATACCCTTTGTCATCAGAGTTTCCTGTCATGTTCCCCGAATAGACGATACCGTTATGAATAATTAAATTTTATCACTTTGCGGAGGAGAGCGGCCATCGCGGTTTTCCTACTGAAAATTCGTATTCTCAGCCGGTCGGGGCCACTTTCCTCGTTTTTCTTACTTGCCAACTACGTGACGAACTCGGCGATATTAAGCCGACGATCGCGGGCGGAAACCGCGGTTTCGTCGCGCACATTTTAATTATTCTCCGCGGCGCCGCTGGGGGGGAAGCCGCAAAATAAATGTCGCGCCCTGCGAATCCAGCCGGGGCAGGCGGCGGGAGCCCTGCAGCAGGCCCGGGATATCCTCGTAAGCAGCGAAGCGAGCCAGGAGTCGCGCTCCCGAAATAACGAGTGCGGAGATATCGATTGCGACTCCGCCACACACGAAAGAAACTTTGCGCCTCGGAGGCACGCATGCATCGTGTGCACTTTCGCGATCGGGACGCTCGAGTAGAATAGAACCGTCGTGCTCGGTTGTCTTATGCGGAAAAAGTATATATATGCTTTCTTTTTTCACTCGATCACGATGAGGCTGCACGCATGTATATTTCATGGCACTCTTCATGTTTAAACATCGGCGCGAATCGGAGGGAGGACATACGATTGTCGCAGCGCCGCGATCTCTCTTTCGCGCGAAACGAAAGGCACCGACGTTCTCCGACCGCGCGTCGAATCGTATATGCCACGCAGATTGGATTTTTAAACGTCGCCGTTTCTCCGCGAAATGGATGGCTGGATCATCGCTTTTAATGAATTCGCACTGGCGAGTAAAAGTCGCGTAGCGCGCCCTTTGCTCTCTCCCGGCCCCATCCCGGGGGAGAGAGAGAGAGAGAGAGAGAGAGAGAGAGAGACCTCGGCCTGGTCGATAACGAATGACTCCATTTGCAAAAGTTTCTTCTTCTAGTTTTACGTGACGCAATTACAGAGAGCTGAGACCGCGAAGTGGAAACGACCGGTCCCATCGTGGGAGCGTTTGCGCGGATGTATAACAGGCAAACTTCGGTAAAAAGCGGGACCATAAATTGCGTTGTTCCATAAAAGATCAAAGCGTTCGCACAGGCACCGGGATCCATCGGTGGAAAAATTGAAGCACGCATTCATACGGAGGAAAACGCGTCGACGGTTTTACATACAGCGAACGATTTGCAACAAACGCACGGGACGATATATATCCAGGCAGCCTGAATATCTAACGGATATCTTACATATATCCCTTAGATATACAAACGTAACCCATTATTCAGGTTTCTGTATGTTGACACTGCCGTTATTCGCTACTGTGTAGAACAGTTGTTTTATGTGAAAACAAGTTAGCTTGAAACAATAGACACACTATCGTGAACGACATAAATGTAAGTCGCAAGGAATATAAATTTTAACCAAGAGAAGATAAAAAAAATTCTATCGCATGTAAACTACACCGCGACTCGCCTCTCGCTGTGCTGCTGTTGTATGCGTGCTGCACAGTCATTATATTTAAGGAATGAAAAAAAGAAAAGTGCGTTTATACACGTTATGAAACTCGGAAACTTTATGTCTATCCAGCGCTACAATTCCAAATTATTCGGAGACCGTCAAATATTCGTAATTCGTACGTTTCTCTCTGAAAAGTCAAGTCATCTCTGTATACATCTTGAATTCCCATCTTACTGTTATATCGCTATTCTAATCCATTACGCTTATCAAATTTTCCTAACCACATCCCAATGATGATTAGATCTTCTTGTAATATTTGCCTATACGCTCGAGAATGTTTCGGCAGTACTATAACTACTACACGAGCGCGCTCCTGAGCGCGTCGGTCGCCGTGCGCGCCCGAGAAGTTCATCGGCGCGAATCGATTATACCCTCACGATCGGCAAACACGAGGACCTTACCTAAGTCACCGGTTACTGTAATCATGCGACGTCTATTGCCCCAGATCCCCCTTCGCCCGTACGGGCAAATATTGTGAAAGACAATACGGCACGCTGACGCGCCCGCGACAGCGGCGGCGATGCATACCTATACGCGCCAGTTTGTATGCACTCGCCGCCGCCGTTTGCCGCATCCCCGGGACGGACGCGGACCAAAACCCGACCGACCGACCCCGGAATCGCTGACCACCCCTCCCCCTCCCCTCCTCCTCCTCCTCCTCCTCCACCCCCGCCGCCGACCGTCTAGCGCGATCGTCGCATCGATCTCCCTCCGGAACGGTTTTGTTCGAAGGGCCCCGGACTAGACCGGCAGTAAATTTTGATCCCGATCACCCCCGCCCGCGCCCGCACCCCTCGCTGCCGCCACCGCCGCCGCCGCCGCCGCCGCCGCCGTTGCCGTTCATTTGACTGCGGACGAAACAACAAACGCCACGTTGAATAAATGCACCGTGGGCGTATTAATCCCCCGGACGTGACGACTGCATTATGGCCCGAGGGAATTTAGTGAGACACACCACTGACCCGCGGGGGGTTTAATGGCGAGCGGTTATGGCAGATATTCACCATTATCGATTTCCTCGCGCGCCACTTCCGCGCCCCCCTCTTCCCCCTCCCCCCCTCGCCTCGGCTCCTTCCCTGTCACGATACGAATAAGACATTTATGAAACTCTTTATCGAATTTCACGATCGGCCAGTGTGATGGAACTGGATCGAAGGGCCGCTGGGATATCTCGGAGAGATATACCTCTCGATAATCTTTTACGAAGCAGGAGAGATCGTTCCGCGGAGGTTCGATCTTTTGCATAAGATATTCTTTGTACATCCTAGCTATGCATCCAACTCAGAAGTTGTGGTAAAAATATACATATATATATATATATATATATCTCACCTTTTCTTATCATATTTTAATATTTCGTGGACATATTACGTTTAATATTTGCAAAACGTAATGATAAGGAATTATATTAACTATTATTTTATAACTTATCTTGCTGAGACGTATATATGTACATATATTTTAAATATGTATTATTATCGATTATTTTATTAATATCGAAACGGATAAATGCTGACGAAACTTTTCAATAAATTTTGTGCTATTATTTCCTTCGCAATGATATTTCTCTGATTGTGAGTGAAACGTACAACGAGATAAGGAATATATATAACAGATAAATCGATTCTTTTTGCGACAATTGACGTATCGCAAAATACTCGCTATAATGCAACGTTAATTAGCGTTAATGAAACGGCACAATTAAAATTACGTAACGGCTAGGTTATTATGTCCTCCTAACAATTCTATCGCAATGTAATTCGCGTTTATCGCTTATTGCGAAACGCATTACGTTTTAAAACGAAAGAAATGACATTCCGCGGCAAGAAGCTTCATTATCATCGTTCATCTTTATCCGCGCGGTTCGCCCCACCCACAAACACCGCGCTTCTTCCGATATCCCTTTACATTTTTCAAGGGGGATTCAACGCTGCACGCTTTGATTACCGTTTGAGAGAGCGAGAGAAGGAGAGAGAGAAAAAAGAGTGCGCTCTCGCCCGTCGACGTAACTATCTCAATCGTGATCGCGCAAACTGACGACGTATAGCGCGTCGCGCACGGGCGAATCCCATTTTCTGGAATTATTCGAAAGCGCTTAACCCTCGCAGCATGACGACGTTAGCGAAAGTACCAGCATGACGACGGCATAGTTAATTAATTAACACTTCTCCGTCGTAAACTTCTCCGTCCGGAGGGATTACGTCTCGCGGCGCACTGATTGTGTTCCTCCACGAAGAAGAAAAGGGATCGAGTAATACTGTCTGCGTCGATGGCGCCTCTCATTTGCCAGGACGGCGAGGGCGACGTATTCAGATGCTCTGTCTCGTCTCTTCCACGCGTGTGTCCTCGTGAATCGCGACAGAAGCGGCGGAGAAGCGGGGACGAAATGAAGCGGGAGACGCGAGGATTAATCGCGGAGAAACGGCCAACAATCATACGCCATTATCCCGTTGGCCGGGATTCTTTTCTCCGCGTGCAGATATAAGAGAAGAGGGCCAGGCGCGCGTTGATGATCGGATTGAAAGGAGCGCGCCGAGGAGAGAGGCGAGAAAATCAGAGGCAGCGAGAAGAATATAATGGGGGCGAGTTCCTGGGCTTGACGTCCAGGGCGTGCGGCGCATATATCGAAAATACGATGAAAAGAAGAAGAAGAAGAAAAGATATAAAAAACAGAGAGAAAAGAATCGGACAGGTATATGAGATCGCGAGTCTCTATAGAGCATCCCGGACATGCGTGATGTATAACGGCGTTTGCGACGTAGGTGGCAATGAACGGAAGAGATCGCCGGACGTGGATAAGATATTCTGACGATGCTAGATTGTGCCGGCAAGTGCTCGGCGCTGCTTCCACAGACAGAAGCCCCGGCTCGTAGTTTATACGGGGGAGTTACGAGTTTCTATCTTACAGCCGCTTATCAGTGTAGAGCGCGCATCGTGTCTATCTCTCTCTCTCTCTCTTTCCCTTTCTCTCTAAAATCCAAAGTGTAATCCTTTATCGAACGAGACCCTCGCAAAATTTCAGCATGCTGTCGTGACTGTTGTTGTCGCAATTTTCTGATCCTGTTTAAGACTGATAATTAATAAAATATTTATTTCATATAAAACATAAAATTTCATTTTGAAATTTACTCATAAAATATATGTATACATATATATATGTATATATATATATTTTTTTATATTAATAGATACGCTCCAAAAAAGAGATTTAACATTACTTTCTTGTTAAAGAATAGTTGCGTTACTGTTACAACAATAATAGAATTTATTACTTTTTATGTAACCTACATTGAGCAGTATTATTTTCTTCTTTTTCATAAAATGACATAAAATATTAAAGTGCTTTAAGTGAAATTGCTATTCCGTTCAAAAGTATTTAATCCAACACGCTGTTATTTTTTGAATTTTTTATTTAGTTGTTTCACATTATCAATAAATAAGTTTTTAATTGTTATCTAAAAATTGTAGCCAAAATAAAATATTTTTGTATGCGGTGGTTAATTTAAGAATCACAATCTAAATTAAAAGATTAATTTTGTTTTCCATCAAACCGTTTACACAAAAAGTCGTATTGTATTCTAAAGAAACTCGTTTAATAGTGGATATAGGATAAATAATTTAACAGCCGCAGGATTAATTGTACTTATATGCCGCTTTTGATGCTCGGGCAAATATTGATTTGTGGTTATTATTATCATCGAGAATTTGATATGAAAATTTCATATGTTGAAACAATATATTAATATATATATATATATATATATATATATATACATATATCATTATACATATATATATTTAATCATTATGTGTGAAAACTACTTTTACAATAAAAATAAAAAAGCAAACTTTTACATGAGAAAACATATTATTTCAGATTAAAAATTACGTCGAATTAATCGCGATAAATTTGTTGATTAACATAATTGTAGTTATATGGAACATCGAGAATGATGGTCCGAGGCACATCTCATTGAGTTATTGACACAGTTCTACGACAGAAAGTTTCTAATTGAGTTTCTACAATTGGTAATCACTGCTCCAAATAGTAATTTATATTCACCAATCGATATTTTAAATAAGTTATCATGAAAGTGGTCATATCGAATCTCATCGAGCTTTCAAAACTCTTCTTTATGCTTCTTAAAATCTTACGATCATCTATATCATTTTCAACTTTTTATATGTAAAATGCGATTAATACGAACGAGTTACTTATCGTATAACCGAATATAGGTCGCTTTACACGTGTCTTTATTCCACGCTATATTCCACACTGTTATATTTCGGCAAGAAATGAACGCCAGAGAGAAATTACAGAACGTAGATAAAAATCCTGATGATACCAAGTCGCACCGGTTCACCGTTTACTTACTCAGCTCACGCTACACTAAGAAAGGAACTGCCCGTTATTTGTTCCCCCGGGATTGCTTGTATTTGTTCTGCCAGCCGGTCGATCGGTTAGCAATTCGATAACAAACTCCGCTAGTGGAGGATTCTTATTCCTCTACGTATTTTTGTATTTCTCCCTTCCCCCCACCTATTTTGTAATATTGTGTTTTCCAGGATGATCGAACGAGAACTGAATTTTAGAAAATCGCGACACGAAAATTTGTGGTGAGTGAAGAGGAGAATTTGGGAATCAGAAAGTCGCTTTATTTATATTTATATGGTCTACCGTTACTATATGAAATTTTCTCTGTGTACCGCATTGATGACAATTATAACTATCAGAAAATTCAATTGCATTTTTTAATAATATAAAACACGTATAGTAACACATTTGGCCTCATTCCGGCAAAAGTAAAACTCGTTATGTCGCATAATCGTTTTTCACGTCGCGTCACATTACTCGATAACATATTACGAAATTACGCGACTTGTAAAAAAAAAATATCCTATTTAATAGGTATATTCTCATCGTTGACAGAGGTTGAAAAATTTTATTTAAATGACATAAACGAGACAATCGCGGCGTTTATTCCGCTTAACCGGGGTGAATTTTTTTGATGTGAATTGGAAACACAAGCGCCGCAACAGACGAGCGCGCTTGAAAATTTAAATTACGAATGCGATTATAACGGAATTACTGGACAGAATCAAGATTCTATAAAATTCAATTTTAGCGCAGGATATTGAATGTGCGTTTTCATTTCCTCTGAAGTAATCGCGCGTAATCTGTTTTCGGGGTTTTATTCAACTTTTTAGCGCTTAATTTATTAATTAAACAATCGTGGATTTGTTTTCGCGCGCTAAAAAAAACCGTTTTCGCGTTTATAGTACGTATCGACGTTAAACGAATAATCAAAGCCGCCTCAGTGCATACCGCATACATTGATAGAAATAAAATTGAGATCCATTATCGTGAATACACGAGGACCTTACTCATAAAATTTTTCTATCTTTATTTAGAAATGTACTTTGCTCCCGGGGTGCACGGAGGACGGAGAAACTTGAGATTTTTGGCAACGCATAGTAGTGCACGGTACGATACTTATTTTTCCACTTTTCGCTCCTTTTGCTGGCACTTTTCCCTGACCATTCAACTTGCAGCAATCACACTTCGCGCACATATGTGAAAATTCATGTTTCTAAGAAAAAAAAAAACCAGTTGCGAGCGTACACGAGCGCCATATAATTCCGGAAACGAGACTGCGATAATTTTGGAATCATAAAATACAACGTACGCGTTCGCGCGACTCGTCGGGGATATTAAATAATGTGAATTTCCTTGCCTATTTATAGTTCGAATATAGACAGATGTCACCTACCCGAGCTTTACATATATTTCATTTATGGAATGCAAATCCATTTCATAAATACATCATGTGATTTAATTGCCATTACGTAAATTTTGCATTTACAAATTTTAAAATTATCTCAACATACATCTGCACTCAATTTTGCTTCACGACTCAAATCCTAAAGTTTTATCAGCATAATCATCGGTTTTCATTGTTAAACACAAGAGAAAATTTTTATAACAGTTGACAATGGCGCAATCGTGGAAACCGCAACAGCAAGATCGGAGGAGGCATTTTTAGAGAAAAATAAATAACTGCTCTTTTTCTCTCCCCCATTCTCTTCTGGTATGTCTGAAGGATTTCTGCGGGTGGAAACAGGAGCGAG